>NC_057798.1:665193644-665197658 GCF_018294505.1 Triticum aestivum | reverse complement strand
CAAAAAAATAAAAAGAAAATAAGTTTCCCATGTGATATGTGGTCTAGTTGTTGGGAAAATTTACAAATATGAATTTCGACTTTATTTGCAAAATATCTCTGGAAATTTGTAAAATGGCCATAACTTTTGCATACGAACTCGGATTAAAAAGTTTTTTATATGAAAAATCATCTACTCAATATTACAACTTGATACTGGAACAAAGATATGACTCCACATGAATGCTTCTGGCAGTGTACCGGGATGTGCAATGATCTAGCCTAGCAATGACATCAAAAAATGGACAAGCCATGAAAACATCATGCTAGCTATCTTACGATCATGCAAAGCAATATGACAATGAATGCTCAAGTCATGAATATGATGATGATGGAAGTTGCATGGCAATATATCTCGGAATGGCTATGGAAATGTCATGATAGGTAGGTATGGTGGCTGTTTTGAGGAAGATATAAGGAGGTTTATGTGTGATAGAGTGTATCGTATCACGGGGTTTGGATGCACCGGCAAAGTTTGCACCAACTCTCGAGGTGAGAAAGGGCAATGCATGGTACCGAAGAGGCTAGCAATGATGGAAAGGTAAAAGTGTGTATAATCCATGGACTCAACATTAGTCATAAAGAACTCACATACTTATTGCAAAAATTTATTAGCCCTTGAAACAAAGTACTACGCGCATGCTCCTAGGGGGGAGGTTGGTAGGAGTTAACCATCGCGCGCCCCCGACCTTCACGCAAAGATAAACAATCAAAATACAATGCGCGCCAATTTGCTTACATAGTTAGTAGACCATACGTGCATGCTTCGGGAATCACAAACCTTAACACCAACATCCTTACTAAACACAACCATCTACTAGTACCTCCCACATATTATCATCTCAATATTGCAAAACTATTGCAAGGAATCAAACATATCTTTTTCAGTGATCCACAAGTTTTATGTAGGATTTTATGACTAACCATGTGAATGACAAATTCCTGTCATCTCTCTAAATACATATAAGTGAAGCAAGAGAGTTTAATTGTTTCTAAAAAAGATATGCCCATGCTCTAACAAATATAAGTGAAGCAAAAGAGCATTCTACAAATGGCGGTTTTCTATGTGAAGAGAAACATGCAATCCAAACTTCAAATGATATAAGTGAAGCACATGAAGCATTCTATAAAGCCATACTCAAAAGATATAAGTGAAGTGCAATGAGCATTCTATAAATAAACCAAGGACTATCTCATACCAGCATGGTGCATAAAATAAAAGTGAAAACTAAATGCAAAAGACGCTTCAAGACTTGCACATATCGCATGAAAGAAACGAATCCGAAAACATACCGATACTTGTTGAAGAAAGAGGGGATGCCATCCGGGGCATCCCCAAGATTAGACGCTTGAGTCTCCTTGAATATTTACTTGGGGTGCCTTGGGCATCCCCAAGCTTGAGCTCTTGCCTCTCTTCCTTTTCCTCATATCGAGACCTCCTCGATTAAACACTTCATCCACACAAAACTTCAACAAAAAACTCGGTAAGATCCGTTAGTATAATAAAGCAAATCACTACTCTAAGTACTGTAGCAAACCAATTCATATTTTGTTTTTGCCTTGTGTCTACTGTAATATAACTTTTTCAAGGCTTAATCCACTAATATAAATTGATAGATTCATCAAAACAAGCAAATTATGCATCAAAAATAGAATCTGTCAAAAACATTTTCAAAATCCCCAAAAACCTAACAGAAAAAAGTTATGGGGCTTTCAAGATCTAGAGGCAAAAAAATTCAAAAAATTTTAAACTTAGTAGTGGCGCACCATGGATGTGGTGCGCCACTAGTAATAGAAAAAAAATTGGTTTTGAATTATTTTTTTGAATTGTTTTTCAAAAAATGATACGTAATATGACCGGGAAGTTTGAAATATTTTTCAAAATTTCATCATAGTCATGAACATGAACAAAGTCCTAGACATCAACAAGGTATAATAGGATTGATATGCTAGATATATCAACAAGTGCCTGTGAAGTGAGCTGTTGCTGGAATTGGATAGAACTCTGAAGTTAAGTGTGCTTGGGCTGGAGTAGTGTGAGGATGGGTGACCCTTCGGGAAGTTTGACCACGGAGTGCGATTTGACCTGAGATTAAGCCATAGTGACCTGAGATTAAGAAAAAAATGAAAAAAAATTCTGAAATTTTTTTTGAAAAAAAAATATTACTAATGGCGCACTTCTATGTGGTGCGCCATTAGTATACCAGATACTAATGGCGCACTGTGGGCTATACTAATGGCGCACTGCGTGGTGCGCCATTAGTATACCAGATACTAATGGCGCACCAGTGGTGCGCCATTAGTAAAAAATACTAGTGGCGTGCTAGTAATGGTGCACCGGTAGTGCGCCATTAGTAGGCAAAACCAGTGCGCCATTAGTAGGCCTTTTCCTAGTAGTGCTATATCTTTGCACGCAAGGAAGTGCCTCCTTATTACGCACAAAAAAATGAATACTCCCCCTATTAGCTGGGACCCAGTATAGTGGCAGGCTGACTTGTGGGCCTACTAAGTTGACAGGGACGGAGGGCTTTGTCAACTTAGTCAATATGCACGATTCTAGCTCCAGTGACCATACGATGTCCATCCAATGGTCGTAGTGCTTCTTAAACCTCTGGTCTTCTTGCTCCAGCCGCCCAAACCAGCGCTGGTCATGCCTTGTGCTCCTGCCTCCTCTGGCCGGATGCGATGCGGTGGAGGCCTCACCGCCCCCTACCGTTGGCCAGGCCATCCCTCTAATCACCCACACCCCCTGTTATTCTGCGGCGATGGAAGCCTCACACCGTAGCGAACCAGTGAACCCTCATATTCCTCTACGCGTGGGCATCCACTGCCGCGTCTTCCCCGGCTCTGCGTCATCCCCTTCCTAGGCCTCGCTGTTGTCCACCGCCCTGGTGCTCTCGGCGCGGCATGGTCAACATGGTCAAGGAACGGCTTCCATCGGACATGGACTGTACGTGGAGAGGCTGACAGCTGGGTCCATGGCCGCAGCAAAGAAGTGCCTCCTTATTACGCGCAAAATAATTATTCCTCCACCTGACAGCAGGGACCCACCGGACGGGCCACCGTTTTTCGTGAAAAAACATTTCCCCCTGACTGCTGGGACCCACCAGCTACATCTTCGCATGCAAGGAAGTGCGTCCGGTCCAAAAAAACGATTTGCCCTGCGTGACTGCTGGGACCTACCAGCTACATCTTCGCAGGCAAGGAAGTGCCTGACAATCGGGACCCACCTGGTCGAAGCGTACGTAGCATTGTCATTCTGGTCGCGAATGTGTACGTACATACTGGTCGATGTAGAGGCGCGCACGTGTCGTAGTAGAGGCGCGCACGTGTCGTAGTAGAGGCGTGCACGTGTCGTAGTAGAGGCGCGCATGTTGCATGTACACATACGTACAACGGCCAGGTTGCAAAAAAGAAAATACGGCCACGTATGTACATACTGGCGGGGTCTCGAACCCCTACTCGCGCATATGTACAGCCAGGGCACGTGTGCATGGCTGGATCGGAAGGGAGAAACAGCGTCATCGTCGTGTTCATGGGGAGGCAACGGAATGTGTCGTGTTCATCGGGAGGCAACAGAATGCGTGGCAGCCAACCGGGTGGGTCGGAACGGAATGCGTGGTCGTGTTCATCGGGAGGGCTTGGATGGAACATGCCATGGAAACGAGGCCTGGCGTATCGCAGAACGGAGGAAACGGCCTTCTGTTCGACCGGCCACATTCAAAAGGGGGGTCCTGTTGATCGGGAGGGGTGTGGCGTACTGCAAAACGGAGGAAATGGACCTCCTACGGTCGAAACGGGGGTCCTGTTGATCGGGAGGGGTGTGGCATACCACAAAACGGACGAAACGGACTTGTGTTGGAGCGCTACGGTCGAAACGGGGGTCCTGTTGATCGGGAGGGGTGTGGCGTACCGCAAAACGGACGAAACCGACTTGTGTTGGAGCGCTACAGTCGAAACGGGGTTCTTGTTCATC
>NC_057798.1:665180633-665193262 GCF_018294505.1 Triticum aestivum | reverse complement strand
CTCACTCTTCATCCAATCGATCGGCTTCAGTTAGCAGCAGTAGCGAAGGATCGCTCGATCGGGTACAGTTAACAGCCGTCGATCAATCGCTCGGGATCAGTAATGTGTAGCCTGCAGTGCAATCGCCGGGTTTAGTTAGAGCCCAATGCCTCGCTCGGGTTCAGTTAGAGCCAACGCCTCGCACACACGCGCGTATGTGTACAAGAGAAACGCACATCGCTCGGCCCCCGACCTCCCTCTGTAACCGGGAACTCCCTGAAATTTTCCTCGCGCTGGCTTCTACCACGGTTTTTCCATCATGGACGGCCCAAAGAATGTCATGCAGTTGCGTCTCCGGCCCACCCAGGACGAAAAGCCCATTTTCTGTCATGATTTTTTGTCATAGAAGTAGGAGCCCACCACATCTATGATGATACCGGGTTTTGTCACAATTATCATCATAGAAGTGTCATATGTATGACAGAAAAAAAGTCGTTTGGCCCAAAATGTCACGGATGTGTCTTTTTTTTGTAGTGACCCTACTTCCTGCTTGATTGATCTTGATGATATGAGTATTACAAGAGTTGATCTACCACGAGATCGTAGAGGCTAAACCCTAGAAGCTAGCCTATGATTATGATTGTTGTTCTTGTCCTACGGACTAAACCCTCCAGTTTATATAGACACCGGAGGGGGCTAGGGTTACACAGAGTCGGTTACAGAGAAGGGAATCTACATATCCGAATTACCAAGCTTGCCTTCCACACAAAGGAGAGTCCCACCCGGACACGGGACAAAGTCTTCAATCTTGTATATTCATAGTCCAACGGCATAAGCATATAGTCCGGCTATCCGAGGACCCCCTGATCCAGGACTCCCTCACTCTTTGTTTTGGGCAAGCCATGGATTGATGATTGTTCGTGGAGGGGGAGTAAAAACTTCACCATTCTGTTTGGGAACCGCCTATAATGTATCCAGCAAGGAAGAAACTGGGAACCCTTGGTTGTTGTGTTGACAATGAAAGCATACCTCTCAAAATTATTTTCATCTCTGTTTACAAGCTTCGAGCTCTAGAACCTCTGCAAATCCCTGCTTCCCTCTGCGAAGGGCCTATCTTTTACTTTTATGCAAGAGTCAGTAGTATTCCTTCTCATTCCAACCTACTCTTTAGTTTGCAAGCATCATGTGATGGGGAAAGATCTAAGCATATATGGCCATTGAAATATATTTGATCATGAATTATTATTGTTAACAATTACCTATATGATAAGTAAGTTGGGAGGCGAAACATTAAGCCACTATCTTTGTCTGTGTTCGATCGATGCTATTTGTTCTAAAAATATGCTTTGAGTGGTAGCAATCATGGAAGACTATATGATAGTTGAGTATGTGGGATTTGTTGAATCAAAGCTCTTACATAGACCCTTCCTGAAAATAAGATGAATTGCAATTGTTTGATGACTGAGAACATAGTTTGCTAGTTTTCAAGAAAGTCTTTTGTCTATGCTTTAACATGTGAATAGCTTGTTACTTGATCATGAAAAGTTTTATGAGATGAGCTACTATTATGACATATAATGATGCTAGAAAAGGTGACTGAAATTATCATTGATCAAACTTGTGCACCTGCTAGCATTCACACTTCATAAATTCTTTCTTTTATCATTTACCTACTCGAGGACGAGCAGGAATTAAGCTTGGGGATGCTAATACATCTCCAACGTATCTATAATTTATGAAGTATTCATGCTATTATATTATCTATTTTGGATGTTTATGGGCTTTAATTTACACTTATATATCATTTTTTGGGACTAAACTATTAACCGGAGGCCCAGCCCAAATTGTTGTTTTCTTGCCTATTTCCGTGTTTCGAAAAAAAGGAATATCAAACGGAGTCCAAACGGAATGAAACCTTCGGGAGAGTTATTTTTCGAACGGAAGCAATCCAGGAGACTTGGAGTGCATGTAAGGGAAGCAACGAGGAAGCTATGAGGCAGGGAGGTGCGCCCTACCCCCCTGGGCACGCCCCACCCTCGTGGGCCCCTCGTGGATCCCCTGACCGACTTCTTTCGCCTATATATGTCCATATACCCTAAAAACATCGAGGAGCACAATAGATCGGGAGTTCCACCGTCGCAAGCCTCTGTAGCCACCAAACACCTCTTGGGAGCCCATTCCGGCACCCTGTCGGAGGGGGGATCCCTCACCGATCGCCATCTTCATCATCCCGGTGCTCTCCATGACGAGGAGGGAGTAGTTCGCCCTCGGGGCTGAGGGTACGTACCAGTAGCTATGTGTTTGATCTCTCTCTCTCATGTTCTTGAGGTGGTACGATCTTGATGTATCACGAGCTTTGCTATTATAGTTGGATTTTATGATGTTTCTCCCCCTCTACTCTCTTGTAATGGATTGAGTTTTCCCTTTGAAGTTATCTTATCGGATTGAGTCTTTAAGGATTTGAGAACACTTGATGTATGTCTTGCGTGGGATACCTGTGGTGACAATGGGGTATTCTATTGATCCATTTGATGTATGTTTTGGTGATCAACTTGCGGGTTCCGTGACCTTGGGAATCTATGCATAGGGGTTGGCACACGTTTTCATCTTGACTTTACGGTAGAAACTTTGGGGCACTCTTTGAAGTTCTTTGTGTTGGTTGAATAGATGAATCTGAGATTGTGTGATGCATATCGTATAATCATACCCATGAATTACATTGGAGTATCTAGGTGACATTAGGGTTTTGGTTGATTTGTGTCTTAAGGTGTTATTCTAGTACGAACTCTATGATAGATCGAACGGAAAGAATAGCTTCGTGTTATTTTACAACGGACTCTTGAATAGATTGATCAAAAAGGATAACTTTGAGGTGGTTTTGTACCCTACAATAATCTCTTCGTTTGTTCTCCGCTATTAGTGACTTTGGAGTGACTCTTTGTTGCATGTTGAGGGATAGTTATATGATCCAATTATGTTATTATTGTTGAGAGAACTTGAACTAGTGAAAGTATGAAGCCTAGGCCTTGTTTCCTAGCATTGCAATACCGTTTGTGCTCACTTTTATCATTAGTTACCTTGCTGTTTTTATATTTTCAGATTACAAAAACCTATATCTACCATCCATATTGCACTTGTATCACCATCTCTTCGCCGAACTAGTGCACCTATACAATTTACCATTGTACTGGGTGTGTTGGGGACACAAGAGACTCTTTGTTATTTGGTTGCAGGGTTGCTTGAGAGAGACCATCTTCATCCTACGCCTCCCACGGAATGATAAACCTCGGGTCATCCACTTGAGGGAAATTTGCTACTGTCCTACAAACGTCTGCACTTGGAGGCCCAACAACGTCTACAAGAATAAGGTTGTGTAGTAGACATCAATGGATCTTTGGACTCACTCATTTTTTGAAAAGTTTGAGACATGCGAACCATGTCTATTGGTGTATACGCATGAAGAAACTCCATGCAGATGGATCGTTTGGACTCACTTGATTTCGAATCACTTGAGACATGCAAATCATACCACATGGGCAAGATGACTGAAAGGCCTCGTTTTCAGTGAGATGGAACAAGAAAGCAACTTGTTGGAAGTAATACATTTTGATGTGTGCAGTCCAATGAGTGCTGAGGCACACAGTGGATATCATTATGTTTTTTCTTCACAGATGATTTGAGTAGATGTTGAGTATATTTGCTTGATGAAACACAAGTTGGAATTATTGAAAGGTTCAAAGTAATTTCAGAGTGAAGTTGAAGATCTTCGTGACAAGAGGATAAAAATGTCTATGATATGATCATAGAGGTGAATAACTGAGTTGCGAGTTTGGTACACAATTAAGACGTTGTGGAAATTGTTTCGCAACTAATATCGCCTGGAACACCATAGTGTGATGGTGTGTCCGAACATCATAGCTGCACCCTATTGGATATGGTGCATACCATGATGTCTCTTATCGAATTACCACTATCATTTATGGGTTAGGCATTAGAGAAAACCGCATTCACTTTAAATAGGGCACCATGTAATTCCGTTGAGATGACATCGTATGAACTATGGTTTAGAGAAACCTAAGCTGTCATTTTTTAAAAGTTTGGGGTTGGGACGCTTATGTGAAAAGTTTTAGCCTGATAAGCTCGAACTGAAAGCGGATAAATGCATCTTCATAGGACACCCAAAACAGTTGGGTATACCTCCTAATTCAGATCCGGAAGCAAAAGTGATTGTTTCTAGAAATGGGTCCTTTCTCGAGGAATAGTTTCTCTCAAAAGAATTGAGTGGGAGGATGGTGGATACTTGATGAGGTTATTGAACCATCACTTCAGCTAGTGTGTAGCAGGGCACATGAAGTCGTTCCTGTAGCGCCTACACCAACTGAAGTGGAAGCTGATGATAGTGATCACGAAACTTCGGATCAAGTCACAACCAATACTCGTAGGTCGACAAGGATGCGTACTACTTCAGAGTGGTACGGTAATCCTGTCTTGGAGGTCATGTTTCTAGACAACAATGAACCTACGAGCTATGGAGAAGCGATGGTGGGCCCGGATTTCGATGAATGGCTTGAGGCCATGAAATCCAAGAGAAGATCCATTTATGAAAACAAAGTATAGACTTTGGAAGAACTGCTTGATGGTCGTAAAGGCTGTTGGGTACTAATGGATTTGAAAGGGAAGACAGACAATGATGGTAAGTGTCACCATTAACAAAGCTCGACTTGTCGCTAAGATGTTTTCCGACATGTTCAAGGAGTTAACTACGATGAGACTATCTCACTCGTAGCAATGCTAAGAGTCTGTTGGAATTATATTAGCAGTTACTGCATTATTTATGAAATCTTGCAGATAGGATGTCAAAACATTGTTTCCTCGATGATTTTCTTGAGGAAAGGTTGTATATGATACAACCAGAAGGTTTTGTCAATTCTATAAGATGCTAACAAGTATGCAAAGCTCCAGCAATCCTTCTAAGGACTGGAGTAAGCATCTCGGAGTTGGAATACACGCTTTGATGAGATGATCAAAGATTTTGGGTTTATACAAAGTTTATGAGAAACTTGTATTTCCAAATAAGTGAGTGGGAGCACTATACAATTTCTGATGAGTATATGTTGTTGACATATCGTTGATCAGAAATGATGTAGAATTTCTGGAAAGCATAAGGTGTTTTTCAATGAAAAACCTGGATTAAGCTACTTGAACATTGAGCATCAAGATCTATAAGGATAGATCAAAATCGCTTGATAGGACTTTCAAATGAATACATACCGTGACAAGATTTTGAAGGAGTTCAAAAGAGATTGGCAAAGAAGGAGTTCTTGGCTGTGTTATAAGGTGTGAGTATTGAGTAAAGACTCAGGACCTACCACGGAAAAAGAGAGAGAAAGGACGAAGGTCGTGCCCTATGCTTTAGGCATAGGCTCTACAGTATGTTGTGCTGTGTACCGCACCTGAAGTGTGCCTTGCCATGAGTCAGTTAGGGGGTACAAGAGTGATCCAGGAATGGATCGCTGGAAAACAGTCAAAGTTATCCTTAGTGGAATTTTCTCGATTATGGAGGTGGTAAAATAGTTCGTCATAAAGGGTTACATCGATGCAAACCTTGACACTAATCCGGATGACTCTGAGTAGTAAACCGGATTCGTATAGTAGAACAGTTATTTGGAATAGTTCCAAATAGCGCGTGGTAGCTGCATCTACAAGATGACGTAGAGATTTGTAAAGCACACACGGATCTGAAAGGTTCAGACCCGTTAACTAAATAACCTCTCTCACAAGCAAGATATGATCAAACCACATGGGTGTTGGATTCATTGCAATCACATAGTGATGTGAACTAGATTATTGACTCTAGTGCAAGTGGGAGACTGTTGGAAATATGCCCTAGAGGCAATAATAAAATGGTTATTATTATATTCCCTTGTTCATGATAATTGTCTATTGTTCATGATATAATTGTATTAACTGGAAACCGTAATACATGTGTGAATACATAGACCACAACATGTCCCTAGTGAGCCTCTAGTTGACTAGCTCGTGGATCAATAGATGGTTATGGTTTCCTGACCATCGACATTGGATGTCATTGATAAAGGGATCACATCATTGATGACCCGCAAGTATACGGGATAGTTGTAGCCTCTTTCGATAAGTAAGAGTGTCGAACCCAACGAGGAGCTAAAGGTAGAACAAATACTCTCTCAAGTCCTATCAGCCACTGATACGACTCTACGCACGCTTGACGTTCGCTTTACCTAGAACAAGTATGAAACTAGAAGTACTTTGTAGGTGTGATAGGATAGGTTCGCAAGATAATAAAGAGCAAGTAAATAAAAGCTAGGGGCTGTTTAGATAAAGATGCAATAAAGTAAATATAGCGAGTGTGGAAAAGTGGTGATAGGAGTTGTGAAATTGTCCCTAAGCAATTGACTACGTTACTAGACCGATAATCACTATTGCAATTCTATTTGAGGGAGAGGCATAAGATAACATACGTTCTCTTTTTGGATCATATGCACTTATGATTTGAACTCTAGCAAGCATTCGCAACTACTAAAGATCATAAAGGTAAAACCCAACCATAGCATTAAAGTATCAAGTCCCCTTTATCCCATACGCAAACAACCTACTTACTCGGGTCTGTGCTTCTGTCACTCACGCCACCCACCATAAGAAAATCATAAACATATTGCAAACCCTACAGCGGGAATCCCTCACGCTTGCGCGACACGGAGAGCACCATAGGATAGCACCAATAATAAAACATGCAACTCAAACCAATCATAGAAATTCACCAATCACCGATAGGACAACGGAAATCTACTCAGACATCATAGGATGGCAACACATCATTGGATAATAATATGAAGCATAAAGCACCATGTTCAAGTAGAGGGTACAACGGGTTGCGGGAGAGTGGACCGCTGAATATAGATGGGGGAAGGTGATGGAGCTGTTGGTGAAGATGGCAGAGGTGTTGGTGAAGATCGCGGTGATGATGATGGCCCCCGGCAGCATTCCGGCGCCACCGGAAGCAAGGGGGAGAGAGCCCCCCTTCTTCTTCTTCTTCCTTGACCTTCTCCCTAGATAGCAGAAGGGTTTCCCCTCTGGTCCTTGGCTCCCATGGCATGGGAGGGGCAAGAGCCCCTCCGAGATTGGATCTGTCTCTCTGTCTCTCTCTGTTTCTGCGTTCTCGGATTATGCCCCTTCACCGTTTCTTTTATATCCGGAGATCCGTAACTCCGATTGGGGTGAATCTTTTGCCCAGATCTTTCTCATAAAATTAGCTTTTTTGCAGCAAAACAAGATCATCAACCGCCTTATGGGTGGCCCATGAGGGTGCCAAGCGTGCCCAGGGGAGGGCGCGCCCCCTGTCTCGTGGCCACCTCGGGCACCTTTTCGCGTTGATTCTTCCTCCGGAAAATCCCAAATATTCCAAAATAATTCTCCGTCCGTTTTTATCCCAATTGGATTTCGTTTGATATTGGTTTTCTGCAAAACATAACACATGCAACAAACAGGAACTGGCACTGGGCACTGGATCAATATGTTAGTCCCAAAAATAGTATAAAAAGTTGCCAAAAGTATATGAAAGTTGAATAATATTGGCATGGAACAATAAAAAATTATAGATACGACAGAGACGTATCAGCATCCCCAAGCTTAATTCCTGCTCGTTCTCGAGTAGATAAATGATAAAAAAGATAATTTTTGATGTGGAATGCTACCTAGCATAATCTTGATCATATGTCTAATCATTGCATGAATATTAAGACATGAGTGATTCAAATCAATAGTCTATCATTTGACATAAAAACAATAATAATTAGGGCATACCAACAAACAATCATGTCTTTCAAAATATCAATGCTTCCAAAATGTTATCCCTACAAAATCATATAGTCTTGTATGCTCCCTTTTCTTAACACAAGGTGCCCCTCATGCCTATCCCGGTGTCAGCCAAGTAATTGTTTCATACTTTAGTATTCTCAAACTTCTTCAACTTTCACGCAATACATGAGCGTGAGCCATGGATATAGCACTATGGGTGGAATAGAATATGATGATGGAAGTTATGTGGAGAAGACAAAAAGGGAGAAAGTCTCACATCGACGCGTCTAATCAACGGGCTATGGAGATGCCCATCAATTGATGTCAATGCGAGGAGTAGGGATTGCCATGCAACGGATGCACTAGAGCTATAAGTGTATGAAAGCTCAAACTGAAACTAAGTGGGTGTGCATCCAACTTGCTTGCTCACGAAGACCTAGGGTATTTGAGGAAGCCCATCATTGGAATATACAAGCCAAGTTCTACAATGAAAAATTCCCACTAGTATATGAAAGTGACAACATAAGAGACTCTCTATATGAAGAACATGGTGCTACTTTGAAGCACAAGTGTGGAAAAAGGATAGTAACATTGCCCCTTTTCTTTTTCTTTTTTTTCTTTTTTTGGGTGGGCTTCTTTGGCCCCCTTTTTTATTTAGGCTTCTTTGGCCTTTCCTTTTTTTATTTTTTTTCTGTTTTTTCATGGGGCAATGCTCTATAATGATGAGCATCACACTTTTATTTACTTACAACTCAATATTACAACTCGATACTGGAACAAAGATATGACTCTACATGAATGCTTCTGGCAGTGTACCGGGATGTGCAATGATCTAGTGTAGCAATGACATCAAAAAATGGACAAGCCATGAAAACATCATGCTAGCTATCTTACGATCATGCAAAGCAATATGACAATGAATGCTCAAGTCATGAATATGATGATGATGGAAGTTGCACGGTAATATATCTCGGAATGGCTATGGAAATGCCATGATAGGTAGGTATGGTGGCTGTTTTGAGGAAGATATAAGGAGGTTTATGTGTGATAGAGCGTATCATATCACGGGGTTTGGATGCACCGGCGAAGTTTGCACCAACTCTTGAGGTGAGAAAGGGCAATGCGAGGTACCGAAGAGGCTAGCAATGATGGAAAGGTAAAAGTGTGTATAATCCATGGACTCAACATTAGTCATAAAGAACTCACATACTTATTGCAAAAATTTATTAGCCCTTGAAACAAAGTACTATGCACATGCTCCTAGGGGGAGGTTGGTAGGAGTTAACCATCGCGCGCCCCCGACCTTCACGCAAAGATAAACAATCAAAATACAATGCGCGCCAATTTGGTTACATAGTTAGTAGACCATACGTGCATGCTTCGGGAATCACAAACCTTAAGACCAACATCCTTACTAAACACAACCATCTACTAGTACCTCCCACATATTATCATCTCAATATCGCAAAACTATTGCAAGCAATCAAACATATCATATTCAATGATCCACAAGTTTTATGTAGGATTTTATGACTAACCATGTGAATGACAAATTCCTGTCATCTCTCTAAATACATATAAGTGAAGCAAGAGAGTTTAATTGTTTCTACAAAATATATGCCCATGCTCTAACAAATATAAGTGAAGCAAAAGAGCATTCTACAAATGGCGGTTTTCTATGTGAAGAGAAACAGGCAATCCAAACTTCAAATGATATAAGTGAAGCACATGAAGCATTCTATAAAGCCATACTCAAAAGATATAAGTGAAGTGCAATGAGCATTCTATAAATAAACCAAGGACTATCTCATACCAGCATGGTGCATAAAATAAAAGTGAAAACTAAATGCAAAAGACGCTTCAAGACTTGCACATATCGCATGAAAGAAACGAATCCGAAAACATACCGATACTTGTTGAAGAAAGAGGGGATGCCATCCGGGGCATCCCCAAGATTAGACGCTTGAGTCTCCTTGAATATTTACTTGGGGTGCCTTGGGCATCCCCAAGCTTGAGCTCTTGCCTCTCTTCCTTTTCCTCATATCGAGACCTCCTCGATTAGACACTTCATCCACACAAAACTTCAACAGAAAACTCGGTAAGATCCGTTAGTATAATAAAGCAAATCACTACTCTAAGTACTGTAGCAACCCAATTCATATTTTGTTTTTGCCTTGTGTCTACTGTAATATAACTTTTTCATGGCTTAATCCACTGATATAAATTGATAGATTCATCAAAACAAGCAAACTATGCATCAAAAACAGAATCTGTCAAAAACATTTTCAAAATCCCCAAAAACCTAACAGAAAAAAGTTACGGGGCTTTCAAGATCTAGAGGCAAAAAAAATCAAAAAATTTCAAACTTACTAGTGGCGCACCATGGATATGGTGCGCCACTAGTAATAGAAAAAAAATTGGTTTTGAATTTTATTTTGAATTGTTTTTCAAAAAATGATACATAATATGACCGGGAAGTTTGAAATATTTTTCAAAATTTCATCATAGTCATGAACATGAACAAAGTCCTAGACATCAACAAGGTATAATAGGATTGATATGCTAGATATATCAACAAGTGCGTGTGAAGTGAGCTGTTGCTGGGATTGGATAGAACTCTGAAGTTAAGCGTGCTTGGGCTGGAGTAATGTGAGGATGGGTGACCTTTCGGGAAGTTTGACCACGGAGTGCGATTTGACCTGAGATTAAGCCATAGTGACCTGAGATTAAGAAAAAAACGAAAAAAAATTCTGAAAAAAAATTTGAAAAAAAAAATATTACTAATGGCGCACTTCTATGTGGTGCGCCATTAGTATACCAGATACTAATGGCGCACTGTGGGCTATACTAATGGCGTGCCATTACTAAAAAATACTAGTGGCGTGCTAGTAATGGTGCACAGGTAGTGCGCCATTAGTAGGCAAAACCGGTGCGCCATTAGTAGGCCTTTTCCTAGTAGTGCTATATCTTCGCACGCAAGGAAGTGCCTCCTTATTACGCACAAAAAAATTGAATACTCCCCCTATTAGCTGGGACCCAGTATAGTGGCAGGATGACTTGTGGGCCTACTAAGTTGACGGGGATGGAGGGCTTTGTCAACTTAGTCAATATGCACGATTCTAGCTCCAGTGATCGTACGATGTCCATCCAAGGGTCGTAGTGCTTCTTCAACCTCTGGTCTTATTGCTCCAGCCGCCCAAACCAGCGTTGGTCGTGCCTCGTGCTCCTGCCTCCTGTGGCCGGCTGCGATGCGGCGGAGGCCTCACCGCCCCCTACTACTCCCACCGTTGGCCGGGCCATCCCTCTAATCACCCACACCCCCTGTTATTCTGCGGCGACGGCAACATCACACCGCAGCGAACCAGTGAACCCTCATACTCCTCTATGCGTGGGCATCCACTGCCGCGTCTTCCCCGGCTCTGCGTCATCCCCTTCTTAGGCCTCGCCGTCGTCCACCGCCCTGGTGCTCTCGGCGCGGCGTGGTCAACGTGGTCAAGGAACGGCTTCCATCGGACGTGGACTGTACGTGGAGAGGTTGACAGCTGGGTCCACGGCCGCAGCAAGGAAGTGCCTCCTTATTACGCGCAAAATAATTATTCCTTCACCTGACAGCAGGGACCCACCGGACGGGCCACCGTTTTTCGCAAAAAAAACATTTCCCCCTGACTGCTGGGACCCACCAGCTACATCTTCGCACGCAAGGAAGTGCGTCCGGGCAAAAAAAAACGATTCGCCCCCCTGACTGCTGGGACCCACCAGCTACATCTTCGCACGCAAGGAAGTGCGTCCGGGCAAAAAAAACGATTCGCCCCCGGTGACTGCTGGGACCTACCAGCTACATCTTCACAGGCAAGGAAGTGCCTGACAGTCGGGACCCACCTGGGCGAAGCGTACGTAGCGTTGTCATTCTGGTTGCGAACGTGTACGTACATACTGGTCGATGTAGAGGCGCGCACGTGTCGTAGTAGAGGCGCGCACGTCTTGTAGTAGAGGCGCGCATGTAGCATGTACACGTACGTACAACGGCCAGGGTGCAAGAAAGAAAATACGGCCATGTACGTACATACGGGCGGGGTCTCGAACGCCTACTCGCGCATATGTACGGCCAGGGCACGTGTACATGGCTGGGTCGGAAGGGAGAAACAGCGTCGTTGTCGTGTTCATGGGGAGGCAACGGAATGCGTCGTGTTCATCGGGAGGCAACGGAACGCGTGGGAGCCAACCGGCTGGGTCGGAACGGAATGCATGGTAGTGTTCATCGGGAGGGCTTGGACGGAACAGGCCATGGAAACGAGGCCTGGCGTATCGCAAAACGGAGGAAACGGCCTTCTGTTTGACCGGCCATGTTCAAAACGGGGGTCCTGTTGATCGGGAGGGGTGTGGCATACCGCAAAACAGAGGAAACGGACCTCCTACGGTCGAATCGGGGGTCCTGTTGATCGGGAGGGGTGTGGCGTACCACAAAACGGACGAAACGGACTTGTGTTGGAGCGCTACGGCCGAAACGGGGGTCCTGTTGATCGGGAGGGGTGTGGCGTACCGCAAAACGGACGAAACCAACTTGTGTTGGAGCGCTACAGTCGAAACGGGGGTCTTGTTCATCGGGAGGCGTGTGGCGTACCGCAAAACGGGACTCCACGGGATACTGTTCATCTCCACCGTCGACCTCCTCCAGCCTCCACGGGCTACCGTCGACTTCCTCCAGCCTCCACAGGCTCCTGTTCATCCAGCCTGCACCGCGCGCTACTCCACCGGCTACTGTTCAACCACCCCTCCACGGGCACCCCTCCACCGTCTACTGTTCATCTAGCCCTCCA
>NC_057798.1:665164499-665180274 GCF_018294505.1 Triticum aestivum | reverse complement strand
TCTTCATCCAATCGATCGGCTTCAGTTAGCAGCAGTAGCGAAGGAATCGCTCGATCGGGTACAGTTAACAGCCATCGATCGATCGCTCGGGTTCAATAACGCGTAGCCTGCAGTGCAATCGCTCGGGTTCAGTTAGAGCCCAACGCCTCGCTCGGGTTCAGTTAGAGCCAACACCTCGCACACACACGCGTATGTGTACGAGAGAAACGCGCATCGCTCGGCCCCCGACCTCCCTCCGTAACCGGGAACTCCCCGAAATTTTCCTCGCCCTAGCTTCTACCACGGTTTTTTCTGTCATGGACGGCCCGAAGAATGTCATGCAGCTGCGTCTCTGGCCCACCCAGGACGAAAAGCCCATTTTCTGTCATGATTTTTTGTCATAGAAGTAGGAGCCCACCACATCTATGATGATACCGGGTTTTGTCACAATTATCGTCATAGAAGTGTCATATGTATGACAAAAAAAATCGTTTGGCCCAAAATGTCACGGATGTGTCTTTTTTTTTGTAGTGACCCTACTTCCTGCTTGATTGATCTTGATGATATGAGTATTACAAGAGTTGATCTACCACGAGATCGTAGAGGCTAAACCCTAGAAGCTAGCCTATGATTATGATTGTTGTTCTTGTCCTACGGACTAAACCATCCAGTTTATATAGACACCGGAGGGGGCTAGGGTTACAGAGAGTCGGTTACATAGAAGGGAATCTACATATCCGAATTACCAAGCTTGCCTTCCACACAAAGGAGAGTCCCACCCGGACACGGGACGAAGTCTTCAATCTTGTATCTTCATAGTCCAATAGTCTGGCATAAGCATATAGTCCGGCTGTCCGAGGACCCCCTAATCCAGGACTCCCTCACTCTTTGTTTTGGGCAAGCCATGGATTGATGATTGTTGGTGGAGGAGGAGTAAAAACTTTACCATTCTGTTTGGGAACCGCCTATAATGTATCCAGTATGGATAAAACTGGGAACCCTTGGTTGTTGTGTTGACAATGAAAGCATACCTCTCAAAATTATTTTCATCTCTGTTTACAAGCTTCGAGCTCTAGAACCTCTGCAAATCCCTGCTTCCCTCTATGAAGGGCCTATCTTTTACTTTTACGCAAGAGTCAGTAGTATTCCTTCTGATTCCAACCTACTCTTTAGTTTGCAAGCATCATGTGATGGGGAAAGATCTAAGCATATATGGCCATTGAAATATATTTGATCATTACCTATATGATAAGTAAGTTGGGAGGCGAAACATTAAGCCACTATCTTTCTCTGTGTTCGATCGATGCTATTTGTTCTAAAAATATGCTTTGAGTGGTAGCAATCATGGAAGACTATATGATAGTTGAGTATGTGGGATTTGTTGAATCAAAGCTCTTACATAGACCCGTCCTGAAAATAAGATGAATTGCAATTGTTTGATGACTGAGAACATAGTTTGCTAGTTTTCAAGAAAGTCTTTTGTCTATGCTTTAACATGTGAATAGCTTGTTACTTGATCATGAAAAGTTTTATGAGATGAGCTACTATTATGACATATAATGATGCTAGAAAAGGTGACTGAAATTATCATTGATCAAACTTGTGCACCTGCTAGCATTCACACTTCATAAATTCTTTCTTTTATCATTTACCTACTCGAGGACGAGCAGGAATTAAGCTTGGGGATGCTGATACGTCTCCAACGTATCTATAATTTATGAAGTATTCATGCTATTATATTATCTATTTTGGATGTTTATGGGCTTTAATTTACACTTTTATATCATTTTTGGGACTAAACTATTAACCGGAGGCCGAGCCCAAATTGTTGTTTTCTTGCCTATTTCCGTGTTTCGAAGAAAAGGAATATCAAACGGAGTCCAAATAGAATGAAACCTTCGGGAGAGTTATTTTTGGAACGGAAGCAATCCAGGAGACTTGGACTGCACGTAAGGGAAGCAACGAGGAAGCTACGAGGCCGGGAGGTGCGCCCTACCCCCCTAGGCACGCCCCCACCCTCGTGGGCCCCTCGTGGCTCCCCTGACCGACTTCTTTCGCCTATATATGTCCATATACCCTAAAAATATCGAGGAGCACAATAGATCGGGAGTTCCACCGCCGCAAGCCTCTGTAGCCACCAAAAACCTCTCGGGAGCCCATTCCGGCACCCTGCCGGAGGGGGGATCCCTCACCGATCGCCATCTTCATCATCCCGGTGCTCTCCATGACGAGGAGGGAGTAGTTCACCCTCGGGGCTGAGGGTACGTACGAGTAGCTATGTGTTTGATCTCTCTCTCTCATGTTCTTGAGGTGGTACGATCTTGATGTATCACGAGCTTTGCTATTATAGTTGGATTTTATGATGTTTCTCCCCCTCTACTCTCTTGTAATGGATTGAGTTTTCCCTTTGAAGTTATCTTATCGGATTGAGTCTTTAAGGATTTGAGAACACTTGATGTATGTCTTGCATGGGATACCCGTGGTGACAATGGGGTATTCTATTGATCCATTTGATGTATGTTTTGGTGATCAACTTGCGGGTTCCGTGACCTTGGGAATCTATGCATAGGGGTTGACACATGTTTTCGTCTTGACTCTCCGGTAGAAACTTTGGGGCACTCTTTGAAGTTCTTTGTGTTGGTTGAATAGATGAATCTGAGATTGTGTGATGCATATCGTATAATCATACCCATGAATGACATTGGAGTATCTAGGTGACATTAGGGTTTTGGTTGATTTGTGTCTTAAGGTGTTATTCTAGTACGAACTCTATGATAGATCGAACGGAAAGAATAGCTTCGTGTTATTTTACAACGGACTCTTGAATAGATTGATCAAAAAGGATAACTTTGAGGTGGTTTTGTACCCTACAATAATCTCTTCGTTTGTTCTCTGCTATTAGTGACTTTGGAGTGACTCTTTGTTGCATGTTGAGGGATAGTTATATGATCCAATTATGTTATTATTGTTGAGAGAACTTGAACTAGTGAAAGTATGAAGCCTAGGCCTTGTTTCCTAGCATTGCAATACCGTTTGTGCTCACTTTTATCATTAGTTACCTTGCCGTTTTTATATTTTTCAGATTACAAAAACCTATATCTACCATCCATATTGCACTTGTATCACCATCTCTTCGCCGAACTAGTGCACCTATACAATTTACCATTGTATTGGGTGTGTTGGGGACACAAGAGACTCTTTGTTATTTGGTTGCAGGGTTGCTTGAGAGAGACCATCTTCATCCTACGCCTCCCACGGAATGATAAACCTCGGGTCATCCACTTGAGGGAAATTTGCTACTGTCCTACAAACGTCTGCACTTGGAGGCCCAACAACGTCTACAAGAATAAGGTTGTGTAGTAGACATCAATGGATCTTTGGACTCACTCATTTTTTGAAAAGTTTGAGACAAGCGAACCATGTCTATTGGTGTATACACATGAAGAAACTCCATGCAGATGGATCGTTTGGACTCACTTGATTTCGAATCACTTGAGACATGCAAATCATACCACATGGGCAAGATGACTGAAAGGCCTCGTTTTCAGTGAGATGGAACAAGAAAGCAACTTGTTGGATGTAATACATTTTGATGTGTGCAGTCCAATGAGTGCTGAGGCACGCAGTGGATATCATTATGTTTTTTCTTCACAGATGATTTGAGTAGATGTTGAGTATATTTGCTCGATGAAACACAAGTTGGAATTATTGAAAGGTTCAAAGTAATTTCAGAGTGAAGTTGAAGATCTTCGTTACAAGAGGATAAAATGTCTATGATATGATCATAGAGGTGAATAACTGAGTTGCGAGTTTGGTACACAATTAAGACGTTGTGGAAATTGTTTCACAACTAATACCGCCTGGAACACCATAGTGCGATGGTGTGTCCGAACATCATAGTTGCGCCCTATTGGATATGGTGCATACCATGATGTCTCTTATCGAATTACCACTATCATTTATAGGTTAGGCATTAGAGAAAACCGCATTCACTTTAAATAGGGCAGCATGTAATTCCGTTGAGATGACACTGTATGAACTATGGTTTAGAGAAACCTAAGCTGTCATTTTTTTTAAAAGTTTGGGGCTGCGACGCTTATGTGAAAAGTTTTAGCCTGATAAGCTCGAACCCAAAGCGGATAAATGCATCTTCATAGGACACCCAAAACAGTTGGGTATACCTCCTAATTCAGATCCGGAAGCAAAAGTGATTGTTTCTAGAAACGGGTCCTTTCTCGAGGAATAGTTTCTCTCGAAAGAATTGAGTGAGAGGATGGTGGATACTTGATGGGGTTATTGAACCATCACTTCAACTAGTGTGTAGCAGGGCACATGAAGTCGTTCCTGTAGCGCCTACACCAACTAAAGTGGAAGCTGATGATAGTGATCACGAAACTTCGGATCAAGTCACTACCAATACTCGTAGGTCGACAAGGATGCGTACTACTTCAGAGTGGTACGGTAATCCTGTCTTGGAGGTCATGTTGCTAGACAACAATGAACCTACAAGCTATGGAGAAGCGATGGTGGGCCCGAGTTTTGATGAATGGCTTGAGGCCATAAAATCCAAGAGAAGATCCATTTATGAAAACAAAGTATAGACTTTGGAAGAACTGCTTGATGGTCGTAAAGGCTGTTGGGTACTAATGGATTTTAAAGGGAAGACAGACAATGATGGTAAGTGTCAATTCTATAAGATGCTAACAAGTATGCAAAGCTCCAGCAATCCTTCTAAGGACTGGAGTAAGCATCTCGGAGTTGGAATATACGCTTTGATGAGATGATCAAAGATTTTGGGTTTATACAAAGTTTATGAGAAACTTGTATTTCCAAAGAAGTGAGTGGGAGCACTATACAATTTCTGATGAGTATATGTTGTTGACATATCGTTGATCGGAAATGATGTAGAATTTCTGGAAAGCATAAGGTGTTTTTTAATGAAAAACCTGGATTAAGCTACTTGAACATTGAGCATCAAGATCTATAAGGATAGATCAAAATCGCTTGATAGGACTTTCAAATGAATACATACCGTGACAAGATTTTGAAGGAGTTCAAAAGAGATTGGCAAAGAAGGAGTTCTTGGCTGTGTTATAAGGTGTGAGTATTGAGTAAAGACTCAGGACCTACCACGGCAAAAGAGAGAGAAAGGACGAAGGTCGTGCCCTATGCTTTAGGCATAGGCTCTACCGTATGTTGTGTTGTGTACCGCACCTGAAGTGTGCCTTGCCATGAGTCAGTCAGGGGGTACAAGAGTGATCCAGGAATGGATCGCTGGAAAACAGTCAAAGTTATCCTTAGTGGAATTTTCTCGATTATGGAGGTGGTAAAATAGTTCGTCATAAAGGGTTACATCGATGCAAACCTTGACACTAATCCGGATGACTCTGAGTAGTAAACCGGATTCGTATAGTAGAACAGTTATTTGGAATAGTTCCAAATAGCGCGTGGTAGCTGCATCTACAAGATGACGTAGAGATTTGTAAAGCACACACGGATCTGAAAGGTTCAGACCCATTGACTAAATAACCTCTCTCACAAGCAAGATATGATCAAACCACATGGGTGTTGGATTCATTGCAATCACATAGTGATGTGAACTAGATTATTGACTCTAGTGCAAGTGGGAGACTGTTGGAAATATGCCCTAGAGGCAATAATAAAATGGTTATTATTATATTTGCTTGTTCATGATAATTGTCTATTGTTCATGATATAATTGTATTAACTGGAAACCATAATACATGTGTGAATACATAGACCACAACATGTCCCTAGTGAGCCTCTAGTTGACTAGCTCGTGGATCAATAGATGGTTATGGTTTCCTGACCATCGACATTGGATGTCATTGATAAAGGGATCACATCATTGATGACCCGCAAGTATACGGGATAGTTGTAGCCTCTTTCGATAAGTAAGAGTGTCAAACCCAACGAGGAGCTAAAGGTAGAACAAATACTCTCTCAAGTCCTATCATCCACTGATACGACTCTACGCATGCTTGACGTTCGCTTTACCTAGAACAAGTATGAAACTAGAAGTACTTTGTAGGTGTGATAGGATAGGTTCGCAAGATAATAAAGAGCAAGTAAATAAAAGCTAGGGGCTGTTTAGATAAAGATGCAATAAAGTAAATATAGCGAGTGTGGAAAAGTGGTGATAGGAGTTGTGAAATTTTCCCTAAGCAATTGACTATGTTACTAGACCGATAATCACTATTGCAATTCTATTTGAGGGAGAGGCATAAGCTAACATACTTTCTCTTCTTGGATCATAT
Organism: Triticum aestivum; assembly: GCF_018294505.1. Taxonomy (NCBI): domain Eukaryota; kingdom Viridiplantae; phylum Streptophyta; class Magnoliopsida; order Poales; family Poaceae; genus Triticum; species Triticum aestivum. The sequence goes on along the minus strand of NC_057798.1, from coordinate 665,174,017 downwards.
GCACTTATGATTTCAACCCTAGCAAGCATTCGCAACTACTAAAGATCATAAAGGTAAAACCCAACCATAGCATTAAAGTATCAAGTCCCCTTTATCCCATACGCAAACAACCTACTTACTCGGGTCTGTGCTTCTGTCACTCATGCCACCCACCATAAGCAAATCATAAACATATTGCAAACCCTACAGCGGGAATCCCTCACGCTTGCGCGACACGGAGAGCACCACAGGATAGCACCAATAATAAAACATGCAACTCAAACCAATCATAGCAATTCACCAATCACCGATAGGACAACGGAAATCTACTCAGACATCATAGGATGGCAATACATCATTGGATAATAATATGAAGCATAAAGCACCATGTTCAAGTAGAGGGTACAGCGGGTTGCGGGAGAGTGGACCACTGAATATAGATGGGGGAAGGTGATGGAGGTGTTGGTGAAGATGGCAGAGGTGTTGGTGAAGATCTCTGTGATGATGATGGCCCCCGACAGCATTCCGGCACCACCGGAAGCAAGGGGGAGAGAGCCCCCCTTCTTCTTCTTCTTCCTTGACCTTCTCCCTAGATAGGAGAAGGGTTTCCCTTCTAGTCCTTGGCTCCCATGGCATGGGAGGGGCGAGAGCCCCTCCGAGATTGGATCTGTCTCTCTGTCTCTCTCTGTTTCTGCGTTCTCGGATTCTGCCCCTTCACCGTTTCTTTTATATCCGGAGATCCGTAACTCCGATTGGGGTGAATCTTTTGCCCAGATCTTTCTCATAAAATTAGCTTTCTTGCAGAAAAAGAAGAGCATCAACCGCCTTATGGGTGGCCCACGAGGGTGCCAGGCGTGCCCAGGGGGAGGGCGCGCCCCCTGTCTCGTGGCCACCTCGGGTACCTTTTCGCGTTGATTCTTCCTCCGGAAAAACCCAAATATTCCAAAATAATTCTCCATCTGTTTTTATCCCGATTGGATTTCGTTTGATATTGGTTTTCTGCAAAACATAACACATGCAACAAACAGGAACTGGCACTGGGCACTGGATCAATATGTTAGTCCCAAAAATACTATAAAAAGTTGCCAAAAGTATATGAAAGTTTAATAATATTGGCATGGAACAATCAAAAATTATAGATACGACGGAGACGTAGCAGCATCCCCAAGCTTAATTCTTGCTCGTCCTCGAGTAGGTAAATGATAAAAAAGACAATTTTTCATGTGGAATACTACCTAGCATAATCTTGATCATATGTCTAATCATGGCATGAATATTAAGACACGAGTGATTCAAATCAATAGTCTATCATTTGACATAAAAACAATAATAATTATGGCATACCAACAAACAATCATGTCTTTCAAAATATCAATGCTTCCAGAATGTTATCCTATCATATAGTCTTGTATGCTCCCTTTTCTTAACACAAGGTGCCCCTCATGCCTATCCCGGTGTCAGCCAAGTAATTGTTTCATACTTTAGTATTCTCAAAGTTTTTCAACTTTCACGCAATACATGAGCGTGAGCCATGGATATAGCACTATGGGTGGAATAGAATATGATGATGGAGGTTATGTGGAGAAGACAAAAAGGGAGAAAGTCTCACATCGATGCGGCTAATCAACGGGCTATGGAGATGCCCATCAATTGATGTCAATGCGAGGAGTAGGGATTGCCATGCAACGGATGCACTAGAGCTATAAGTGTATGAAAGCTCGAACTGAAACTAAGTGGGTGTGCATCCAACTTGCTTGCTCACGAAGACCTAGGGTATTTGAGGAAGCCCATCGTTGGAATATACAAGCCAAGTTCTATAATGAAAAATTCCCACTAATATATGAAAGTGACAACATAAGAGACTCTCTATATGAAGAACATGGTGCTACTTTGAAGCACAAGTGTGGAAAAAGGATAGTAACATTGCCCCTTTTCTTTTTCTTTTTTTTCTTTTTTTGGGTGGGCTTCTTTGGCCCCCTTTTTTATTTAGGCTTCTTTGGCCTTTCCTTTTTTTCTTTTTTTTTCTTTTTTTTCATGGGGCAATGCTCTATAATGATGATCATCACACTTTTATTTACTTACAACTCAATATTACAACTCGATACTGGAACAAAGATATGACTCTACATGAATGCTTCTGACAGTGTAGCGGGATGTGCAATGATCTAGCGTAGCAATGACATCAAAAAACGGACAAGCCATGAAAACATCATGCTAGCTATCTTACGATCATGCAAAGCAATATGACAATGAATGCTCAAGTCATGAATATGATGATGATGGAAGTTGCATGGCAATATATCTCGGAATGGCTATGGAAATGCCATGATAGGTAGGTATGGTGGCTGTTTTGAGGAAGATATAAGGAGGTTTATGTGTGATAGAGTGTATCGTATCACGGGATTTGGATGCACCGGAGAAGTTTGCACCAACTCTCGAGGTGAGAAAGGGCAATGCATGGTACCGAAGAGGCTAGCAATGATGGAAAGGTAAAAGTGTGTATAATCCATGGACTCAACATTAGTCATAAAGAACTCGCATACTTATTGCAAAAATTTATTAGCCCTTGAAACAAAGTACTACGCGCATGCTCCTAGGGGGGAGGTTGGTAGGAGTTAACCATCACGCGCCCCCGACCTTCACGCAAAGATAAACAATCAAAATACAATGCGCGCCAATTTGGTTACATAGTTAGTAGACCATACGTGCATGCTTCGGGAATCACAAACCTTAACACCAACATCCTTACTAAACACAACCATCTACTAGTACCTCCCACATATTATCATCTCAATATCGCAAAACTATTGCAAGGAATCAAACATATCATATTCGGTGATCCACAAGTTTTATGTAGGATTTTATGACTAACCATGTGAATGACAAATTCCTGTCATCTCTCTAAATACATATAAGTGAAGAAAGAGAGTTTAATTGTTTCTACAAAATATATGCCCATGCTCTAACAAATATAAGTGAAGCAAAAGAGCATTCTACAAATGGCGGTTTTCTATGTGAAGAGAAACAGGCAATCCAAACTTCAAATGATATAAGTGAAGCACATGAAGCATTCTATAAAGCCATACTCAAAAGATATAAGTGAAGTGCAATGAGCATTCTATAAATAAACCAAGGACTATCTCATACCAGCATGGTGCATAAAATAAAAGTGAAAACTAAATGCAAAAGACGCTTCAAGACTTGCACATATCGCATGAAAGAAACGAATCCGAAAACATACCGATACTTGTTGAAGAAAGAGGGGATGCCATCCGGGGCATTCCCAAGATTAGACGCTTGAGTCTCCTTGAATATTTACTTGGGTTGCCTTGGGCATCCCCAAGCTTGAGCTCTTGCCTCTCTTCCTTTTCCACATATCGAGACCTCCTCGATTAGACACTTCATCCACACAAAACTTCAACAGAAAACTCGGTAAGATCCGTTAGTATAATAAAGCAAATCACTACTCTAAGTACTGTAGCAAACCAATTCATATTTTTTGCCTTGTGTCTACGGTAATATAACTTTTTCATGGCTTAATCCACTAATATAAATTGATAGATTCATCAAAACAAGCAAACTATGCATCAAAAACAGAATCTGTCAAAAACAGAATAGTCTGTAGCAATCTGAACATTCTCCATACTTCTAGTACCCCAAAAATTCTACCAAAATTAGGAAAACTAAAAAAGTTGTGCAGCAAGACAGTGCAAAAGGAATCAGAACCATTTGACGTCCCAGTTAAAAATGTAAAATTGCGCACTACAGCCAAAGTTTCTGACCTGCACCGCACAAACCAACAAGCATTGTAAACAAACCTAAAGGCAAACCTTGGCACATTATTTTTATAATACAATGGAATTGTACAAGGGGATAATTATTTTTGTTGAAAAGTTTCTGTAATCAAGATTCACAAAGTTTCCGTGAGCATGAACAAAGTTCAATGCTAGCTCCCACTTCAACAATGCTTGTCTTTCTCACTTTCACTTTCCTTTTTGAAAAGTTTTGAGGTCCCCTCTTTATTTTTTTTTGTTTTATACTATATAAAAGCACTCAACAGAAATAAATGACTCTCTAAAACTTCCGGGTTGTCTCCCTGGCAGCGCTTTCTTTAAAGCCATTAAGCTAGGCATATAGTGCTCAGAATCCACCCGGATCCCAAGGTATATCAAAGCCAATTTTAATTAACAATGATTTGTAATTTAATAGTGAGCACAAAGTAACATATATCATGCAACAACGAAGTCTAACTCTCTTCCTATGCATCGGCATGTCATAAAAGAACAATTCATGCACACCAAGTAAAGGCCAATGCATAGTATAAGCAGTTTCTTGCAATTTCATACTATTTCATGCACACCAAGTAAAGGCTCTCTCCCCCTTGCTTCCGGTGGCGCGATCTTCACCAACACCTCTGCCATCTTCACCAACACCTCCATCACCTTCCCCCATCTATATTCAGCGGTCCACTCTCCCGCAACCCGATGTACCCTCTACTTGAACATGGTGCTTTATGCTTCATATTATTATCCAATGATGTGTTGCCATCCTATGATGTCCGAGTAGATTTTCGTTGTCCTATCGGTGATTGATGAATTACTATGATTGGTTTGAGTTGCATGTTTTATTATTGGTGTTGTCCTATGGTGCTCTCCGTGTCGCGCAAGCGTGAGGGATTCCCGCTGTAGGGTTTGCAATATGTTTATGATTTGCTTATGGTGGGTGGCGTGAGTGACAGAAGCACAGACCCGAGTAAGTAGGTTGTTTGCGTATGGGATAAAGGGGACTTGATACTTTAATGCTATGGTTGGGTTTTACCTTAATGATCTTTAGTAGTTGCGGATGCTTGCTAGAGTTCCAATCATAAGTGCATATGATCCAAGAAGAGAAAGTATGTTAGCTTATGCCTCTCCCCCAAATAGAATTGCAATAGTGATTATCGGTTAGTAACGTAGTCAATTGCTTAGGGACAATTTCACAACTCCTATCACCACTTTTCCACACTCGCTATATTTACTTTATTGCATCTTTATCTAAACAGTCCCTAGCTTTTATTTACTTGCTCTTTATTATCTTGTGAACCTATCCTATCACACCTACAAAGTACTTCTAGTTTCATACTTGTTCTAGGTAAAGCGAAAGTCAAGCGTGCGTAGAGTCGTATCAGTGGCCGATAGGACTTGAGAGAGTATTTGTTCTACCTTTAGCTCCTTGTTGGGTTCGACACTCTTACTTATCGAAAGAGGCTACAACTATCCCGTATACTTGCGGGTCATCAAGACCTTTTTCTGGCGCCATTGCCGGGGAGTCATAGCGTGGGGTGAATATTCTTGTGTGTGCTTGTTTCCTTTATCACTAAGTAATTTTTATTTGTTGTTCTAAGTTGTTCTCTATCTTTAGTTATGGATATGGAACACTAAATACCAAAAAAATTAGGTGTACTTGCTACTCACTGAGATGAGGAACCTCCTAAAACCCTCGATGCTCGTTATGTGACAGAAATTATGTACTACTTTGATAATCCTGAGAAAATCCCATTCAACTTTGTTATGGGAGACACGTTGGATCAACATGAATACTTTAGGGATTATCGCTCGACACGAAAGGGAAACTATTATGGGATCAAATTAATATGTTGTGTTGGTATGCTCGGGATCTATGCTTGAGATATGATTATAATTGTTGCTCTAGGATGAAGGCTCCACACCTTCCCTTTTCATGCAAATTTAATGATAATAAAACCTTAGCTAAGTGATTTTTTGAAATGTATCACAATTGCCACTCTAAATTTTTTGAAACTCTTATCTTTTGGAATGTATCACAATTGCCACTCTAATTTTTTTGCTTTTGCCACAAGAATGGCAATTGTGATAATTGTCAAAAGCTAATAGTGGCAAAAGTGAAATGTCAAAATCTGGAATGACATAAGGAAAATTGGCAAAATCTAGAGTGGCAAAAACAATTTTTTTCCAAAATTAAAAGCATGTAAGCGCTCCCTCCTTTTCAACGCTAGACAGTAATCGCATGCGCTAAAGCACCGGTGGCTGCACTCAGCGCCTCGTCTCGTGCGGTAGAAAAAATCACAAGCGCCTGATTCCTTTTCTGGCATCGATGCCATAGATGACGCCAGGATTGGAGGGCCTAACTGCCCTTAGACAAGGAAACAAGTCCTGGCCCCTCTCCTAGGACCTCCATTGGACATGCCCTAAGAAGAAAAAGAAAAACAGAAAAGAATTTTTTGTACGAATCTCCATGCAAAATCAAAGGAATATAGACTCGAATGAGACATAACGAAGTCTAATTCGACTGAGACTTAGCAAAACTGTGATAAAAATTTAAAAGCTGAACACGAATGTGAACTACTCCTTGTACAAGCGAACGCTTTACCACCGAATGACAGAAAATGGTTAAATTGTGCTATATGCAAATGCCAATGGCGCTACTCGTCTCGGCGTCCTCTGCCCCTAGCTACTGCCGGCGTAGGTGGTCGAGCGCCTGCGCCAGCGTCGGCGCGAAGCGGGTGACGTTGATGCGGACGTTCTGCTTGGCGAGGTACAGCTCGAACACCTTGTCCCAGCCGCTGCGGTGGACGGAGGCGGGGTCCTTGACCGCCGGGTGCTCCGGCCCCAGCGTCTCCATCAGCGAGCTCTCCTCCGCGCACACGCTGTAGTCGAGGTACTTGAGCCCCATGTCCGTGGCGGGCTCGCTGAACTCCGCCCTCGCGATGTCCTCCATGTTCCCGTACGGCACCACCTGGATCAGCACGCCGCCGGGCGGCAGGAACATGGCGTTCGTCAGCCCCGCGCCGTGCAGGCCCAGCACCACGTCGAACGAGTTCACCACCCGCGCCTGCTCCACCTCCCCCTCCGGCGTGTCGCCCCCGCCCCGCAGCTCCGTCACCACCGCCTCGAACCCCGCCGCCTCCGCCGCTCGCGCCACCTCCGGCTCGTTCAGGATGCGGCGGTAGTGGCCCCGGTGGATCAGCAGCAGCCGCGGCTTCTTCTCCGGCTCCCGGGCCAGGCTGGCCGCCGCGCCGCGTGGGAGCGCGTAGGCCTCGCGCAGGAACCCGGTGAAGTCGGGCATGGAGAGGCGGCCCCCCGGCACCAGCTCGGGGACGATGCTCAGCTCCTTGTCGAGGCGGAGCCCCACGGTGACGCGCGGGAAGCACCGCACCTGCGCGTCCCCGTCCATGTCCACGAGGTCGTACTTGGACAGCCCCTGCAGGAAGGCCCTGTACTTGACCAGCCACCGCGGCCTGAACTGGATGTTGCTGACCAGGAACATGACCTCGCCGTGGTACCGCCGCGACGCGACGAACAGCGGCACCAGGATGTCGGCGTAGGCGTGCCAGTAGTTGGCCGCGTACCCGCCGACCCCGAACAGGACGGCCGGCATGTCGTGGGTCACCGTGCACGGCGGGGCGGCCGCCCGGTCCTGCAGCTGCGTCACGGTGACCTTCCTGAGGCTGGCGAACCTCCGCGAGTACGGGTTGATCATCCACTCGTGGCGCTCCGGCCAGCTCGCCGCCGGGACGAGGGTCACCGACAGGGCTGTGCCGTTGGTGCGCACGTCGCCGTCGACTTCGCAGGTGTCGGAGCGGCCCTCCATGTTACACACCACCTTGCCATTCTCTGTCGCACGCCATGGAAATGGAAAGTTTCACCATGGTTAATTAATTAAAGCCAGCAAATCTGCCTCAAATATTTAATCACCAGCCACCAAAATTTTTGCAGGTTACTTAGGCATGATCAAGATCAGATGAATCAAATAGTGTATAATACTATCGAGTAACATCGGAGACAGGGTTCACTCTTCCCCACATGTTGACTTCGATCCGGTAATGCATTCTCATTTCCTTTTTAACTTTTTATGTACGATGACCTTGGAATCTGAATCTGAAACAAATAAGCAACCAAATACGCATGATCAAACTAAACACGGGTGTTCACCTGTTTCACGGGGAGCTTTGATAGTATTATCCGCGATTTGTGGTACTTCCGCACTGACAACAGCTGCAAATTAAGCAAGTAACAACAAGAAGTTTAGATCGACCGGGGGTTTACTGACTTCTGACTGAGGTTTCGAGATGTAATAGCAATCCACCTGTTTCGCCGGGATCTTTGGTATTATCCACGATCTGTGGTACTTCCCTACTGACAACCGCTGCAGGTTAAGCAAGTAGCAAGAAGTTCAGACGAGGGGTTTATTGACTTCTGAAGTTTTATAAGAGATGTAACATGAACTCTATCAATTCACCTGTTTCGCCGGGAGACTTGACATCGTCCACGATCCGTGGTGCTTCCGTGATGACAACTGCAATCAATATAAGCAAGAAGATTTCAGGGACCCATGCATGGTGATTATCGGTGAGGTTAAGCGGAGGATTCATTGCTTACCATTGGGGGAGCTGACCGCGAAATGCTGAGCGACGAGATAGGTGAGGAGCATGAGGAGGCCGCCGACGACGTAGCCGGCGTTGAGCTGCCTCTTCGGGCCCCTCCCGGGCTTCCCATCGCCGCCGCGCATCGCAACCTCCGGCCGCCGCTGCTCTCTGCGCTCTGTAGTTGCAGGCTTTCTTGCTTTTGAAGTGGTGCTCGTGGAGTAGTAGTGGTTTGCATTAGCCTGTGCTGCGCTCGAGGCTAGTCTCGTGGGCTGGGTGTGCAAATGGTTGTTGACTTGCACTCGAACTTACTGTGTGGTTCTCACCGGGTACAAATTTGGAAATAAAATAGTGAGCACATCGTTAACCCGACGGAGGGTGTCATTCATTGCGATTCCATTTTTCTTCCTAGAGATTGGTGCCGATTGGGAATGACCCACATGTATATTGCGAGGTCGCCGCAAACGTAACGTGGACTTCAACAAGATTTATCATTTTGCAGTGCAGACGCGCTCATCCTTCTGCTTCCTCCTCGGGCAGATTGATGTTCAAGTGCAAATGTTTCTGGAAATTTTATGTGTGTAGTACTCTACGAGTGTGAAACTGGACGATGCTCAAACCCGCCCGCCAGAGTTTACCAGAATCTTTTTTCCTCGGTAAATTAAACTTTCTAATGGTTGGTCAGGGCAAATCTGAGATCTTTCAGAGCAGAAATTTCAAACTACCATTAGCCGCCTCAGTGTATTCCAATCTCAAATAAAAAGCAGGAAAAGGAGAGCTGAGCATGGGAGTTGGAACAAATACTATAAAACACGATTTCAGAATGAATGCAGAATTGGAAAATAGAATACTGTCGAAATTCACGCATTAATCTATCATACTAATGTATTGTAAGGGGATGGTGTTGTTGATGGAGATGGTGAAGATGAATTGGATAAATATGTTCCCCTTGATCCATTGGTTATAGTGATGACGATTGCTTCAAACTCCCATGGCGGGACGGGCAGATCTGAGCAAAAACATCACTCCGGGAGGAGCGGTACGGTTCTGCACTGCGGCTATGGCAGGAAAATCACACAAAAAAAAACTTGTTTTCTTTTTTCCACAGGGAGGGGCATATGCACCGGATAGGGCACATGGTGAGCCCTCCCATGCCCCT
>NC_057798.1:665135158-665164159 GCF_018294505.1 Triticum aestivum | reverse complement strand
TATTCGATGATCCTTCTGGCAATTTTCTATATTATAAGACAAACTCAAGGTAAAATGATGCAATGGTGATCAAATAAGCATGTAAGAATTTATCTTCTGAATTTGTGATACAAATTGCATGTGTCAATGTACTATTTAGGTTGAACTATGGTTGCGGTTAATCTAATTTTGAATTCAAAAATCAAGAATTATGGATTTATAATATTGTGTAATTGTGTTGTGCATGCTTGTACATGTTTGAATTATATTTTAGAGTATATATGCACAATGGATGAGAAATAGAAGCAAAATGATTTTTATTGATAATCTAATGGAGAGCATTTTTTTCTAGAAATCTTGTTCATCTCCCATTATATAACTAAGTTTATCAAATCTGTTGGATATGCTCTTGAAATAAGGCAAAGCCCATTTTAATTCAATATACGTCTATATACACATCATGGTGTATGGTTGCCGCTACCTCATGATTTCCATTAGTACAATTGGTTGCTGTGGGGATTGGATTCTATATCCCTTTCGGTGGAACATGGGAAATAATTTATCATGGAAATTGTGCTTCCATTGTCGCATGTACTTCCCGCCCCACAATCTAATCAAGGTTAGCACCTTCAAAGACGTCTCATGTGATGTCCACATATGCGAGCATGGGATTGCAGCATCATTGCTTGAAATTCAATGTTGTGGCCAAATCATTGTGACCTTTTAGAACAAACTACGGTGATGGCAACAAGCTACCAAACCACATAGGGTCCTGTGTTTTTGGGACCAATACTAACAATACTAAGGCGGGAAGCTTTTGATTTTTCTAGTTTTTTGTACCTTTTTACTGCCCATGAATTTTACAGATGATGGCCATCAAAATAGCATAGGTTGGGGCCCATTACTCGCTGCTAATCTTTTATCTCCTTCGTTCTTCTAGAATCAATGAGAGGAAGACGGAAAGAAAGGAGAGCAGCGGCACATCCCTGCAAGCACGAACCCACGGCGGTGGCGACGCAGGTGGGTTTACTCATCGCCTTGAGCTCTCTTCCTCATCTCACCTTCTCTATTTTCTCGTCCCCTCCCATGGTTGCTTCTATCACTCTCTTGTGGCTGCTCTCCTCTTCCTCCCATGCTGCTTCTTGTCCACCTCCCATGGCATCTCTCTGCCCTCCCATGGTGCTTCTTCTCCACCTCCAATGGAACCTCTCTGGCCCTCCCATGTCCTCTCCTCCTCCCCCCTTCCCATGGCGGCTCCCAGTCCTCCTTTGACGGCACCTCTTTTTCACAACTTGCATCCTCATTAAGACCCATATATCTAGCAATCTTCCAAATCATAGTTTTCTTTTTGTCTGCGCACAATCTAATATTCTCTTCCCTCTTTCAAATCATTTTGAAGTGGTAGACAAAGATATGGTGACAAATCATATCAACGCTAAGTTAATGTAGACCTAAATGTCGATTTTCTTTGTCTTGCTTTCCTTCAATGTGATATTGTTATTCCTATGATGATTTAAACATTTTTGTTATGTGGAAGCATTATACATTTGCATATTGTTATTGTAATAGGTGTTGTATTTTGGTATCTTGGGATGGATTGTGAGTTGACACAAAATCACATGGCATATTTCAAAACATTAGGCTACATTAATTGTTCAGGTATAATGTCCGGTGTAAGCATGAGGTGATCGATGTTTCCAACATGAAACATCCAGATTTGCCATGGATATGATTTTGTAATTGATCATAAGTGTAAATAGTTCATAGAACAAGAATGATAATAATAATACGAAAGTAATTGGATGCTTGCTTTAGTTGACATGGTTGGGGTTCTTCGTGTGTGGCTACTCCTTAACACCTACATCGTGTTGAGCATAATTTGAATGTGGGGTATGTCCTCAGATTGACCTACATCGTGTTGAGCATAATTTGAATGTGGGGTATGTCCTCAGATTGACCTACATCATGTTGAGCATAGTTTAATTGTAAACCTAACAGAACATCATTTATTCTGTCAGATAACAAAGAATTGCTCTTTTTATGTTAAACCGGTGATACAAATTGTCTACATGAACATTCAAGCAATCTAGGATTCATCTCACAAGAGAGAGTGTTATTTGCATATTTGTTGGAGCTTATGTCACATGATTATGTTGTTATCCTTATTTGTTATACATGACCATTTTTTGTCTACAAATTCGCAATCACCAAGCCTACTTTATAATCATAGTGTCTTGATGTTGGGGAACGTAGCATGCAATTTCAAAAGTTTCCTACACTCATGCAAAATCTATCTAGGAGATGCATAGCAACGAGAGGGGGAGAGTGTGTCCACGTACCCTCGTAGACCGAAAGCGGAAGCGTTAGGTTAACATAGTTGGTGTAGTTGAACGTCTTCACGATCCAACCGATCCAAGTACCGAACGTACGGCACATCCATGTTCAGCACACGTTTAGCTTGATGACGTCCCTCGAACTCTTGATCCAGTAGAGGGTCGAGGGAGAGTTCCATCAGCATGACGGCGTGGTGACGGTGTTGGTGATGTGATCCGCGCAGGGCTTCGCCTAAACACTACGACGCTATGACCGGAGGAGTAAACTGTGGAGGGGGGCACCGCACACAGCTAAGAGAACAATTGATGTGCCTTTCGGGTGCCCCCTGCCCACGTATGTAAAGGAGGGGGGAGAGAGGCCGGCGGCCAGGAGGGGCGCGCCATGGGGGAGTCCTACTTGGACTCCTAGTCCAAGTAGGATCCCCCCCCCCCCTTTTCCTTTCTCCACCCGAGGGAATAGGAAGGAGAGGGAGAGGGAAAGGGAAGAGGGCGTCGCCCCCTCCTCCTTGTCCTATTCGGAATCCCTAGGAGGGGGCACGCGACCACCCTCCGCGGGCTTCCCGCTCTATCCCTTACGCCCATGTTGGCCCAAGACTTCCCCGAGGGGTTCCGGTAACCCCTCAGTACTCCGGAAAATATCTGAATCACTCGGAACCATTCCAATGTCCGAATATAACTTTCCAATATATGAATATTTACCTCTCGACCATTTCGAGACTCCTCGTCATGTCTGTGATCTCATCCGGGACTCCGAACAAACTTTGGTCACCAAAAGGTGCTCCTTATCCGATACACGGAGTGACAAATCCTAATCTCGATCTATGCCAACCCAACAAACACCTTCGGAGACACCTGTAGAGCATCTTTATGATCACCCAGTTATGTTGTGACGTTTGATAGCACACAAGGTGTTCCTCCGGTATTTGGGAGTTGCATAATCTCATAGTCAGAGGAACATGTATAAGTCATGAAGAAAGCAATATCAATAAATCTTAACTATCATTATGCTAAGCTAACAGATGGGTCTTGTCCATCACATCATTCTCTAATGATGTGATCCCGTTCATCAAATGACAACACATGTCTATGGTCAGGAAACATAACCATCTTTGATTAACGAGCCAGTCAAGTAGAGGCATACTAGGGACACTTTCTTTTGTCTATGTATTCACACATGTACCAAGTTTCCAGTTAATACAATTCTAGCATGAATAATAAACATTTATCATGATATAAGGAAATATAAATAACAAGTTTATTATTGCCTCTAGGGCATATTTCCTTCAGGCTCCCACTTGCACTAGAGTCAATAATCTACATTACATAGTAATGATTCTAACACCCATGGAGTCTTGGTTCTGATCATGTTTTTCTCGTGGAAGAGGCTTAGTCAACAGGTCTGCAACATTTAGATCCGTATGTATCTTGCAAATCTCTTTGTCTCCCTCATTGACTTGATCGCGAATGGAATTGAAGCGTCTCTTGATGTGTTTGGTTCTCTTGTGAAATCCGGATTCCTTTGCCAAGGCAATTGCTCTGGAATTGTCACAAAATATTTTCATTGGGCCTGATGCCCTAGGTATTACACCTAGATCGGATATGAACTCATTCATCCAGACTTCTTCATTTGTTGCTTCCGAAGCAGCTATGTACTCCACTTCACACGTAGATCCCACCACGACGCTCTCCTTGGAACTACACCAACTGACAGCTCCACCATTCAATATAAATACGTATCCGGTTTGTGACTTAGAGTCATCCGGATCAGTGTCAAAGCTTGCATGGACGTAACCATTTACAACAAGCTCTTGTCACCTCCATAAATGAGAAACATATCCTTAGTCCTTTAAAGGTATTTCAGGATGTTCTTGACCGCTGTACAGTGATCAATTCCTGGATTACTTTGGTACCTCCCTGCTAAACTTATAGTAAGCCACCCATCAGGTCTAGTACAACATTGCATACATGATAGAACCAATGACTGAGGCATAGGGAATGACTTTCATTTTCTCTCTATCTTCTGCAGTGGTCGGGCATTGAGTCTGACTCAACTTCACACCTTGTAACACAGGCAAGAACCCTTTCTTTGACTAATCCATTTTGAACCTCTTCAAAACTTTATCAAGGTATGTGCTTTATGAAAGTCCAATTAAGCGTCTTGATCTATCCCTATAGATCTTTATGCCCAATATATAAGCAGCTTCACCGAGGTTTTCATTGAAAAATTCTTATTCAAGTATCCTTTATGCTATCCAGAAATTTTGTATTATTTCCAATCAACAATATGTCATCCACATATAATATGAGAAATGCTACATAGCTCCCACTCACTTTCTTGTAAATACAGGCTTCTCCAAAAGTCTGTATAAAACCATATGCTTTGATCACATTATCAAAACGTATATTCCAACTCCGGGAGGCTTGCACTAGTCCATAAATGGATTGCTGGAGCGTGCACACTTTGTTAGCATCTTTTGGATCGACAAAACCTTCTGGTTGCATCATATACAACTCTTCTTTAAGAAATCCATTAAAGAATGCAGTTTTGACATCCATTTGCCAAATTTCATAATCATAAAACGTGGCAATTGCTAACATGATTCGGACAGACTTAAGCATCGCTACGGTGAGAAGGTCTCATCATAGTCAACTCCTTGAACTTGTCGAAAATCTTTCGCAACAAGTCGAGCTTTGTAGACAGTAACATTACCGTCAGTGTCCGTCTTCTTCTTGAAGATCCATTTATTTTCTATGGCTTGCCGATCATCGGGCAAGTCCACCAAAGTCCATTTCACGGAATCTGGGCTCATCATCACTTCCTCATAGTTCATAGGTTCATCATGGGCTAGTAACATGACTTCCAGAATAGGATTACCGTACCACTCTGGTGCGAGCCGTACTCTGGTTGACCTACGAGGTTCGGTAGTAACCTGATCTGAAGTTTCATGATCATCATCATTAGCTTCTTCACTAATTGGTGTAGGAATCACTGGAACTGATTTTTGTGATGAACTACTTTCCAATTCTGGAGAAGGTAAAATTACCTCATCAAGATCTACTTTCCTCCCACTCACTTCTTTCAAGAGAAAGTCCTTCTCTATAAAGGATCCATTATTAGCAACGAATATCTTGCCTTCGTATCTGTGATAGAAGGTGTACCCAACAGTTTCCTTTGGGTATCCTATGAAGACGCATTTCTCCAAATTTGTGTTCGAGCTTATCAGGTTGAAGCTTTTTCACATAAGCATCGCAGCCCCAAACTTTAAGAAATGACAGCTTGAGTTTCTTGCCAAACCACAGTTCATATGGTGTCGTCTCAACGGATTTAGATGGTGCCCTATTTAACGTGAATGCAGCTGTCTCTAAAGCATAACCCCAAAATGATAGCGGTAAATTAGTAAGAGACATCATAGATTGCTAATAAAGTACGGTTACGACGTTAGGATACACCATTACGCTGTGGTGTTCCAGGAGGCATGAGTTGCGCAACTATTCCACATTGCTTAAAATGAAGACCAAACTCGTAACTCAAATATTCGCCTCCGCGATCAGATCATAAAACTTTATTTTCTTGTTACGATGATTTTCCACTTCACTCTGAAATTCTTTGGACTTTTCAAATGTTTCAGACTTATGTTTCATTAAGTAGATATACCCATATCTGCTCAAATCATCTGTGAAGGTCAGAAAATAACGATACCCGCCGTGAGTCTCAACACTCATTGGACCACATACATTGGTATGTATTATTTCCAATAAGTCAGTGGCTCGCTCCTTTGTTCCGGAGAATGGAGTCTTAGTCATCTTGCCCATGAGGCATGGTTCGCAATCATCAAGTGATTCCAAAAGCCCATCAGCATGGAGTTTCTTCATGCGCTTTACACCAGTATGACCTAAACGACACTGCCACAAATAATTTGCACTATCATTACTAACTTTGCATCTTTTGGCTTCAACATTATGAATATGTGTATCACTACGATCGAGATTCAACAAAAATAGACCACTCATCAAGGGTGCATGACCATAAGAGATATTACTCATATAAATAGAACAACCATTATTCTCTGATTTAAATGAATAACCATCTCGTATCAAACAAGATCCAGATATAATGTTCATGCTCAACACTGGCACCAAATAATAATTATTCAGGTCTAAAACTAATCCCGAAGGTAGATGTAGAGGTAGCGTGCTTAAGGCCATCACATCGACCTTGGAACCATTTACGATGTGCATCGTCACCTCGTCCTTAGCCAATCTTTGTTTAATCCGTAGCCCCTGTTTCGAGTTGCAAATATGAGCAACAAAACCAATATAAAATACTCAGGCGCTACTACAAGCATTAGTAAGGTACACATCAATAACATGTATATCAAATATACCTTTCACTTTGTCATCCTTCTTAGCCGCTAAATACTTGGGGTAGTTCCGCTTCCAGTGACCAGTCCCTTTGTAGTAGAAGCACTCAGTTTTAGGCTTAGGTCCAGACTTAGGCTTATTCCCAGGAGTAGCAACTTGCTTGCTATTCTTCTTGAAGTTCCCCTTCTTTCCTTTGCCCTTTTTCTTGAAACTAGTATTGGGGAATGTAGTAATTTCAAAATTTCCTACGCACACGCAAGATCATGGTGATGTATAGCAATGAGAGGGGAGAGTGTGTCCACATACCCTCGTAGACCGAAAGCGGAAGCGTTAGCACAACGCGGTTGATGTAGTCGTACGTCTTCACGATCCGACCGATCAAGTACCGAACGCACAGCACCTCCGAGTTCTGCACATGTTCAACTCGATGACATCCCTCGAACTCCTATCCAGCCGAGCTTTGAGGGAGAGTTCCGTCAGCACGACGGCGTGGTGACGATGATGATGTTCTACCAACGCATGGCTTTGCCTAAGCACGGCTACGATATTATCGAGGTGGATTATGGTGGAGGGGGGCACCGCACATGGCTAAGAGAAACAAGGGATCAATTGTTGTGTCTAGAGGTGCCCCCATATATAAAGGAGCAAGGGGGGAGGTGGCTGTCCTAGGAGGAGGGCGCGCCAAGGGGGGAGTCCTACTCTCACCGGGAGTAGGACTCTTCCTTTCCTTGTTGGAGTAGAAGAAGGGAAGGGAGAAGGAGAAGGAAGGAAGGGGGCGCCCCCCCTCCCTAGTCCAATTCGGACTAGTCCATGGGGAGGGGTGCGGCCACCCTTTGTGGCCTTTCTCTCCTTTCCCGTATGGCCCATTAAGGCCCAATACGAATTCCCGTAACTCTCCGGTACTCCGAAAAATACCCGAATCACTCGGAATCTTTCCGATGTCCGAATATAGTCGTCCAATATATCGATCTTTACGCCTCGACCATTTCGAGACTCCTCGTCATGTCCCCGATCTCATCCGGGACTCCGAACTCCTTTGGTACATCAAAACACATAAACTCATAATATAATCGTCATCGAACTTTAAGCGTGCGGACCCTACGGGTTCGAGAACTATGTAGACATGACCGAGACACGTCTCCAGTCAATAACCAATAGCAGAACCCGGATGCTCATATTGGCTCCCACATATTCTACGAAGATCTTTATCGGTCAAACCGCATAACAACATACGTTGTTCCCTTTGTCATCGATATGTTACTTGCCCGAGATTCGATCATCGATATCTCAATACCTAGTTCAATCTCATTACTGGCAAGTCTCTTTACTCGTTACATAATGCATCATCCTGCAACTAACTCATTAGCCACATTGCTTGCAAGGCTTATGATGTGCATTACCGAGAGGGCCCAGAGATACCTCTCCGACAATCGGAGTGACAAATCTTAATCTCGAAATACGCGAACTCAACATGTACCTTCGGAGACACCTGTAGAGATCCTTTATAATCACTCAGTTACATTGTGACATTTGGTAGCACACAAAGTGTTCCTCCGGTAAACGGGAGTTGCATAATCTCATAGTCATAGGAACATGTATAAGTCATGAAGAAAGCAATAGCAACATACTAAACGATCAAGTGCTAAGCTAACAGAATGGGTCAAGTCAATCACATCATTCTTCTATGATGTGATTCCGTTAATCAAATGACAACTCATTTCTATGGCTAGGAAACTTAACCATCTTTGATCAACAAGGTAGTCAAGTAGAGGCATACTAGTGGCACTGTTTGTCTATGTATTCACACATGTATTATGTTTCCGGTTAATACAATTCTAGCATGAATAATAAACATTTATCATGAAATAAGGAAATAAATAATAACTTTATTATTGCCTCTAGGACATATTTCCTTCAGTCTCCCACTTGCACTAGAGTCAATAATCTAGTTCACAACACCATGTGATTTAACACCAATATTCACATCTATGTGTGATTAATACCCATAGTCCACATCGTCATGTGATCAACACCCAAAGGGTTTACTAGAGTCAATAATCTAGTTCACATCGCTATGTGATTAACACCCAAAGAGTACTAAGGTATGATCATGTTTTGCTCGTGAGAGAAGTTTAGTCAACGGGTTTGTCACATTCAGAGCCATATGTATTTTGCAAATATTCTATGTCTACAATGCTCTGCACGGAGCTACTATAGCTAATTGCTCCCACTTTCAATATGTATCCAGATTGAGACTTAGAGTCATCTGGATCGGTGTAAAAGCTTGCACCGATGTAACTCTTTACGACGGGCTCTTTTATCACCTCCATAATCGAGAAATATTTTCTTAGTACTCACTAAGGATATTCTTGACCGCTTTCCTATGATATACTCCTAGATCAAAAATTGTACTCCCTTGCCAAACTCAGAGCAAGGTATACAATAGGTCCGGTACACAGCATAACATAGTTTATAGAACCTATGACTGAGGCATAGGGAATGACTTTTCATTCTATTTCTATTTTCTTCCATGGTCGGGTTTTGAGTCTTACTCAACTTCATACTTTGTAACACAGGCAAGAACTTTCTTCTTTGACTGTTCCATTTTGAACTACTTCAAAATCTTATCAAGGTATGTACTCACTGAAAAATCTTGTCAAGCGTCTTGATCTATCTCTATAGATCTTGATGCTCAATGTGTAAGCAGCTTCACCAAGGTCTTTCTTTGAAAAACTCTTATTCAAGTATCCTTTTATGCTATCCAGAATTTCTATATCATTCCCAATTAACAATATGTCATTTACATATAGTTTTAGAAATGTTACAGAGCTCCCACTCACTTTCTTGTAAATACAGGCTTCTCCAAAAGTCTGTATAAAACCATATGCTTTGATCAACTCATCAAAGCGTATATTCCAACTCCGAGATGCTTGCACCAGTCCATAGATGGATCGGTGGAGCTTGCACAATTTGTTAGCACCTTTAGGATCGACAAAAACTTCTGGTTGCATCATATACAACTCTTCTTTAATAAATCCATTAAGGAATGCAGTTTTGACATCCATTTGCCAGATTTCATAAAATGTGGTAATTGCTAACATGATTCGGACAGACTTAAGCATCAATATGAGTGAGAAAATCTCATTGTATTCAACACCTTGAACTTGTCGAAAAACTTTTTGCGACAAGTCGAGCTTTGTAGATAGTAACACTACTATCAGCGTCTGTCTTCCTCTTGAAGATCCATTTATTTTCTATGGCTTGCCGATCATCGGGCAAGTCCTCCAAAGTCCATACTTTGTTCTCATGCATGGATCCCATCTCAGATTTCATGGCCTCAAACCATTTCGCGAAATCTGGGCCCATCATCGCTTCCTCATAGTTCGTAGGTTCGCCATGGTCAAGTAACATGACCTCCAGAATAGGATTACCGTACCACTCTAGTGCGGATCTTACTCTGGTTGACCTACGAGGTTCGGTAGTAACTTGATCTGAAGTTTCATGACCAATATCATTAGCTTCCTCACTAATTGGTGTAGTCGTCACAGAAACCGGTTTCTGTGATGAACTACTTTCCAATAAGGGAGCAGGTACAGTTACCTCATCAAGTTCTACTTTCCTCCCACTCACTTCTTTCGAGAGAAACTCCTTCTCTAGAAAGAATCCGAATTTAGCAACAAAAGTCTTGCCTTCAGATCTGTGATAGAAGGTGTACCCAATAGTTTCCTTTGGGTATCTATGAAGACGCACTTCTCCAATTTGGGTTCGAGCTTTATCAGGTTGAAACTTTTTCACATAAGCATCGCAGTCCCAAACTTTAAGAAACGACAACTTTGGTTTCTTACCAAACCACAGTTAATAAGGCGTCGTCTCAACGGATTTTGATGGTGCCCTATATAAAGTGAATGCATCTGTCTCTAATGCATATCCCCAAAACGATTGTGGTAAATCGGTAAGATACATCATAGATTGCACCACATCCAATAAAGTGCGGTTATGACGTTCGTACATACCATTATGTTGTGGTGGTCCATGTGGCGTGAGCTGTGAAACTATTCCACATTGTTTTAAATGAAGGCCAAACTCGTAACTCAAACATTCTCCTCTACGGCCAGATTGTAGAAACTTTATTTTATTGTTACGATGATTCTCCACTTCACTTCTGAAATTCTTTGAACTTTTCAAATGTTTCAGTCATTAAGTAGATATACTCATATCTGCTCAAATCATTTGTGAAGGTCAGAAAATAATGATACTCGCCACGAGCATCAACACTCATTGGACCACATACATCGGTATGTAATTTCCAACAAGTCAGTAGCTCGTTCCATTGTTCTGAAGAACGGAGTTTTAGTCATTTTGCCCAAAAGGTACGGTTCGCAAGCATCAAATGATTCATAACCAAGTGATTCCTAAAATCCATCTTTATGGAGTTTCTTCATGCGCTTTACACTGATATGACTCAAACGGCAGTGCCACAAATAAGTTGCACTATCATTATTAACTTTGCATCTTTTGGCATCAATATTATGAATATGTGTATCACTACGATCGAGATCCAACAAAGTATTTTCATTGGGTGTATGACCATTGAAGGTTTTATTCATGTAAACAGAACAACAATTATTCGCCGACTTTAAATGAATAATTGTATTTCAATAAACATGATCAAATCATATTCATGCTCAATGCAAATGCCAAATAACAATTATTTAGGTTTAACACTAATCCCGAAAGTATAGGGAGTGTGTGATGATGATCATATTAATCTTGGAACTACTTCCAACACTCATCGTCACTTCCCCTTCAACTAGTCTCTTTTTATTCTGTAACTCCTGTTTTGAGTTACTAATCTTAGCAACAGAACAAGTATCAAATACTCAGGGGCTACTATAAACACTAGTAAGACACACATCAATAACCTGTATATCAAATATACCCTTGTTCATTTTGCCATCCTTCTTATCCACCAAATATTCAGGGCATTTCCGCTTCCAGTGCCATTTCCTTTGCAGTGTAAGCACTCAGTTTTAGGCTTTGGTCCAGCTTTGGGCTTCTTCGCAGGAGTGACAACTTGCTTGCCATTCTACTTGAAGTTCCCTTTCTTTCCCTTTGCCCTTTTCTTGAAACTAGTGGTCTTGTTAATCATCAACACTTGATGCTCTTTTCTTGATTTCTACCTTCGTCGATTTCAACATCACGAAGAGCACGGGAATCTTTTCGTCATCCCTTGCATACTATAGTTCATCACGAAGTTCTAGTAACTTGGTGATGGTGACTAGAGAACTCTGTCAATCACTATCTTATCTGGAAGATTAACTCCCACTTGATTCAAGCGATTGTAGTACCCAGACAATCTGAGCACGTGCTCACTAGTTAAGCAATTCTCCTCCATCTTTTAGCTATAGAACTTGTTAGAGACTTCATATCTCTCAACTCAGGTATTTGCTTGAAATATTAACTTCAACTCCTATAACATCTCATATGGTCCATGACGTTCAAAACGTCTTTGAAGTCCCGATCCTAGCCGTTAAGCATGGTGCACTAAACTATCAAGTAGTCATCATATTGAGCTAGCCAAACGTTCATAACGTCTGCATCTGCTCCTGCAATAGGTCTGTCACCTAGAGGTGCATCAAGGACATAATTCTTCTATGCAGCAATGAGGATAAACCTCAGATCACGGACCCAGTCCGCATCATTGCTACTATCATCTTTCAACATAGTTTTTCTCTAGGAACATATCAAAAATAAACATAGGGAAGCAACAACGCGAGCTATTGATCTACAACATAATTTGCAAAATACTACCAGGACTAAGTTCATGATAAATTAAAGTTCAATTAATCATATTACTTAAGAACTCCCACTTAGATAGAAATCCCTCTAATCATCTAAGTGATCACGTGATCCAAATCAACTAAACCATGTCCGATCATCACGTGAGATGGAGTAGTTTTCAATGGTGAACATCACTATGTTGATCATATCTACTATATGATTCACGCTCGACCTTTCGGTCTCCAGTGTTCCGAGGCCATATCTGTATATGCTAGGCTCGTCAAGTTTAACCTGAGTATTCCGCGTGTGCAACTGTTTTGCACCCGTTGTATTTGAACGTAGAGCCTATCACACCCGATCATCACGTGGTGTCTCAGCACGAAGAACTTTTGCAACGGTGCATACTCAGGGAGAACACTTATACCTTGAAATTTAGTGAGAGATCATCTTATAAAGCTACCGTCAAACTAAGCAAAATAAGATGTATAAAAGATAAACATCATATGCAATCAAAATATGTGACATGATATGGCCATGATCATCTTGCGCCTTTGATCTCCATCTCCAAAGTACTGTCATGGTCTCTATCGTCACCGGCACAACACCATGATCTCCATCATCTTGATCTATATCAATGTGTCGTCACATGGTCGTCTCACCAATTATTGCTCTTGCAACTATTGCTATCGCATAGCGATAAAGTAAAGCAATTATTTGGCGCTTGCATCTTATGCAATAAAGAGACAACCATAAGGCTTCTGCTAGTTGCCGATAACTTCAACAAAACATGATCGTCTCATACAACAACTTATATCTCATCACGTCTTGACCATTTCACATCACAACATGCCCTGAAACAAGTTAGACGTCCTCTACTTTGTTGTTGCAAGTTTTACGTCAATGCTACGGGCTGAGCAAGAACTGTTCTTACCTACGCATCAAAACCACAACGATATTTCATCAAGTTAGTGCTGTTTTAACCTTCTCAAGGACCGAGTGTAGCCACACTCGGTTCAACTAAAGTTGGAGAAACTGACACCCGCCAGCCACCTATGTGCAAAGCACGTCGGTAGAACCAGTCTCGCGTAAGCGTACGCGTAACGATGGTCCGGGCCGCTTCATCCAACAATGCCGCCGAACCAAAGTATGACATGCTGGTAAGCAGTATGACTTGTATCGCCCACAACTCACTTGTGTTCTACTCGTGCATATAACATCTATGCATAAAACCTGGCTCGGATGCCACTGTTGGGGAACGTAGTAATTTCAAATTTTCCTATGCACACGCAAGATCATGGTGATGTATAGCAACGAGAGGGAAGAGTGTGTCCATGTACCCTCGTAGGCCGAAAGCGGAAGCGTTAGCACAACACGGTTGATGTAGTCGTACGTCTTCACGATCCGACCGATCAAGTACCAAACGCACGACACCTCCGAGTTCTGCACACGTTCAACTCGATGACGTCCCTCGAACTCCAATCCAGCCGAGCTTTGAGGGAGAGTTCCGTCAGCACCATGGTGTGGTGACAATGATGATGTTCTATCGACGCAGGGCTTTGCCTAAGCACCGCTACAATATTATTGAGGTGGATTATGGTGGAGGGGGGCACCGCACACGGCTAAGAGATCCAAGGGATCAATTGTTGTGTCTAGAGGTGCCCCCTGCCCCTGTATATAAAGGAGCAAGGGGGGAGGCGGCCGGCCTAGGAGGAGGGCGCACCAAGGGGGGAGTCCTACTCCCACCGGGAGTAGGACTCCTCCTTTCCTTGTTGGAGTAGAAGAAGGGAAGGGAGAAGGAGAAGGAAGGAAGGGGGCGCCCCCCCTCCCTAGTCCAATTCGGACTAGTCCATGGGGAGGGGTGCGGCCACCCTTTGGGGCCTTTCTCTCCTTTCCCGTATGGCCCATCAAGGCCCAATACGAATTCCCGTAACTCTCCGGTACTCCGAAAAATACCCGAATCACTCGGAACCTTTCCGATGTCCGAATATAGTCGTCCAATATATCGATTTTTAAGTCTCGACCATTTCAAGACTCCTCGTTATGTCCCCGATCTCATCCGGGACTCCGAAATCCTTCAGTACATCAAAACACATAAACTCATAATATAATCGTCATTGAACTTTAAGAGTGCGGACCCTACGGGTTCGAGAACTATGTAGACATGACCGAGACACGTCTCCGATCAATAACCAATAGTGGAACCCGGATGCTCATATTGGCTCCCATATATTCTACGAAGATCTTTACCGGTCAAACCGCATAACAACATACGTTGTTCCCTTTGTCATCGGTATGTTACTTGCCCGAGATTCGATCGTCGGTATCTCAATACTTAGTTCAGTCTTGTTACCGGCAAGTCTCTTTACTCATTACGTAATGCATCGTCCCGCAACTAACTCATTAGGCACATTGCTTGCAAGGCTTATAGTGATGTGCATTACCGAGAGGGCCCAGAGATACCTCTCCGACAATCAGAGTGACAAATCCTAATCTTGAAATACGCCAACTCAACATGTACCTTCGGAGACACCTGTAGAGCTCCTTTATAATCACCTAGTTACGTTGTGACGTTTGGTAGCACACAAAGTGTTCCTCCAATAAACGGGAGTTGCATAATCTCATAGTCATAGGAACATGTATAAGTCATGAAGAAAGCAATAGCAACATACTAAACGATCAAGTGCTAAGCTAACGGAATGGGTCAAGTCAATCACATCATTCTTCTAATGATGTGATCCCGTTAATCAAATAACAACTCATGTCTATGGCTAGGAAACACAACCATCTTTGATCAACAAGCTAGTCAAGTAGAGGCATACTAGTGACACTATGTTTGTCTATGTATTCACACATGTATTATGTTTCCGGTTAATACAATTCTAGCATGAATAATAAACATTTATTATGAAATAAGGAAATAAATAATAACTCTATTATTGCCTCTAGGGCATATTTCCTTCAACTAGTGGTCTTGTTAACCATCAACACTTGATGCTCCTTCTTTATTTCTACCTCCGCAACCTTTAGCATTGCGAAGAGCTCGGGAATTGTCTATTCCATCCCTTTCATATTATAGTTCATCACGGAGCCTTTATAACTTGGTGGCAGTGATTGAAGACCTCTGTCAATGACACTATCATCAGGAAGATTAACTCCCAGCTGAGTCAAGTGGTTATGGTACCCAGACATTCTAAGTATGTGTTCACTGATAGAACTATTCTCCTCCGTCTTGCAGCTATAGAACTTGGTGGAGACTTCATTTCTCCCAACTCAGGCATTTGCTCGAAATATTAACTTCGGCTCTTGGAATATCTCATATGCTCCATGACGTTCAAAACGTCTTTGAAGTCCCGATTCTAAG
The DNA here is from genome assembly GCF_018294505.1 of Triticum aestivum. NCBI lineage: Eukaryota > Viridiplantae > Streptophyta > Magnoliopsida > Poales > Poaceae > Triticum > Triticum aestivum. The sequence goes on along the minus strand of NC_057798.1, from coordinate 665,148,343 downwards.
CTGTAAAGAATGGCACACTAAACTATTGAGTAGTCATCAGATCGAGCTTGCCAGACATTCATTACATCAGCATCTGCTCCTGTAGTAGGCCTTGCACCTAGAGATGCTTCAAGGACATAATTCTTTTATACAGCAATGAGGATAATCCTCAAGTTACAGACCCAGTCCGTGTAATTGCTACCATCATCTTTGTCGGGGAAACCGATCACCTATGGGGTCACAAGGATCCCCTCCTACGTTGGGTGGGGGTTTAGTTGCCCGAAGAGCAGGTCGAGTCGTTAGCACACAAAGGATTTTTATCCAAGTTCGGTCGCAAAGATGCGTAATACCCTAGTCCTGCTTTATCTGGTTATATGAGTGTTCTTGAGCTCTTGAACTAGCTATGATGCATGCTTTGCCCAAAAGTCCGAATCCTCTCTATGTGCGCCTCGGGCCTCCTTTTAATGCGATGCCTGCGTGTCCTCTCACTTTATTGGGGACGGCAACAGAGGCCATCCCGTCCTTCGCTGCTTCCCCTCGCCTTGCCACGCGTCCAGGCCGACGAGGTACGCGGCGCCACACTGGCCAACCAGCTGTTGTGTTGGCAAAGTGGTAGGCTTCCACGAAGATCTGCATGCCACCACGCAGGTGTCTACTTCATTGGCATGCTTATCGCCGTGTTGGAGTGGTGGTCAAGTGGCGGAACCTTTCCGACCGTGGGCTTGCCGCGGTCCAGCGATCGTCTCCGGAAAGGCTTGCCGGGGGCCTTGGAGTCATCCCCGGCAAGGGTCTTTCTGGGGGTCTTCATCATTTGATCCAACGTGGACTCGTGGGCCATCGATCCTCATGGGGAGCCACATGCTACCAGGCATGTGCTCTTCAAATCTTGATCTTTATCATTGTCGATGGTGCCAGAGATCTCAAGCCCAAGGGTGGTGGCCTTGCTGGTCTCTTCACGAGCTGCCCCGGCAAGGGGCTTGCCAGGGCTTCGCAGGTCGCCTCGGCAAGACTTGTTGCCGGGCGAGGCCCTGCTTGCCTCTTGCTGCTTGCTATTCCGGGCAGTTGCCTTGATGTTCTTTGTGCTTGTCTCCTGCTGCCTTCCTCTGCCTTGCCAAGCCTTGTTGTGGCTGCGACCACCCGTGCACAAGAAAGGGGTGCAGAAGTACCCACACTTTTGTACACCAACAATCTTTCGACTTAGCTTTCTCTAGGAACGAATTAAAATTCAAGGGAACGGTAGCACGGGCCGTTGATCTACAACAACATATATATGAAAAAAAACTATCAAGACTAAGTTCATGATAAATTAAAGTTCAGCTAATCATATTACAAAGAACTCCCACTTAGGTAGACATCCCTCTAGTCATCCAAATGATCACGTGATCCATATCAACTAAACCATGTCCGATCATCACGTGAGATGGAGTAGTTTTCAATGGTGAACATCTCTATGTTGATCATATATACTATATGATTCACATTCGACCTTTTAGTCTTAGTGTTCCGAGGCCATATCTGCATATGTCAGGCTCGTCAAGTTTAACCTGAGTATTCTGCACGTGCAAAAACTGGCTTGCACCCGTTGTATGTGAACATAGAGCTTATCACACCCGATCATCACGTGGTGTCTCTGCACGATGAACTATAGCAACGGTGCATACCCAGAGAAAACACTTATACCTTGAAATTTAGTGAGGGATCATCTTATAATGCTACCGCCATACTAAGCAAAATAAGATGCATAAAAGATAAACATCACATGCAATTAAAATATGTGATATGATATGGCCATCATCATTTTGTGCCTTTGATCTCCATCTCCAAAGCACCATCATGATCTCCATTGTCACCGGCTTGACACCTTGATCTCCATCGTAGCATGGTTGTCATCACGCCAACTATTGCTTCTACGACTATCTCTATTGCTTAGTGATAAAGTAAAGCAATTACATGGCGATTGCATTTCATACAATAAAGCGACAACCATATGGCTCCTTCCAGTTGCCGATAACTTTATTACAAAACATGATCATCTCATACAACAATTTATATCACATCATGTCTTGACCATATCACATCACAACAAGCCCTGCAAAAACAAGTTAGACGTCCTCTACTTTGTCGTTGCATGTTTTACGTGGTTGCTACGGGCTTCTAGCAAGAACCATTCTTACCTATGCATCAAAACCACAACGATTTTTCGTCAAGTGTGTTGTTTTAACCTTCAACAAGGACCGGCCGTAGTCAAACTCGATTCAACTAAAGTTGGAGAAACAGACACCTGCCAGCCACCTATGTGCAAAGCACGTCGGTAGAACCAGTCTCATGAACGCGATCATGTAATGTCGGTTCGGGCCGCTTCATCCAACAATACCGCCGAATCAAATTAAGACGTTGGTGGTAAGCAGTATGACTATTATCGCACACAACTCTTTGTGTTCTACTCATGCATATCATCTACTCATAAACCTGGCTCAGATGCCACTGTTGGGGAACATAGCATGCAATTTCAAAATTTTCCTACGCTCACGCAAGATCTATCTAGGAGATGCATAGCAATGAGAGGGGGAGAGTGTGTCCATGTACCCTCGTAGACTGAAAGCGAAAGTGTTAGGTTAACACAGTTGATGTTGTCGAACTTCTTCACGATCCAACCGATCCAAGTACCGAACGTACGGCACCTCCGTGTTCAGCACACGTTCAGCTCGATGACGTCCCTCGAACTCTTGATCCATTAGAGGGTCGAGGGAGAGTTCCTTCAGCACGACGGCATGGTGACGGTGTTGGCGATGTGATTCGCGCAGGGCTTCACCTAAGCACTACGACGCTATGACCGGAGGAGTAAACTGTGGAGGAGGGCACCGCACACGGCTAAGAGAACAATTGATGTGCCTTTGGGGAGCCCCCTGCCCACGTATATAAAGGAGGGGGGAGAGAGGCCGGCGGCCAGAAAGGGCGCGCCATGGGGGGAGTCCTACTTGGACTCCTAGTCCAAGTAGGATTTGCCCCCCCTTTCCTTTCTCCACCAGAGGGAATAGGAAGGAGAGGGAGAGGGAGAGGGAAAGGGAAGGGTGGCACCCCGTTTCCTAGTCCAAGTAGGATTCGCCCCCCTCCTCCTTATCCTATTCGAACTCCCTAGGAGGGGGGCATGCGGCCACCCCCCGCGGGCTTCCCTCTCTCTCCCTTAGGCCCATGTTGGCCCAAGACTTCCCTGTGAGTTCCGGTAACCCCTCGGTACTCCGAAAAAATATCTAAATCACTCGGAACCATTCCGATGTCCGAATATAACCTTACATATATGAATCTTTACCTCTCGACCATTTTGAGACTCCTCATCATGTTCGTGATCTCATCCAGGACTCCGAACAAACTTTGGTCACCAAAACACATAACTCATAATACAAATCATCATCGAACGTTAAGCGTGCGGACCCTGCGGGTTCAAGAACTATGTAGACATGATCGAGACACATCTTCGATCAATAACCAATAGCAGAACCTGGATGCTCATATTGGCTCCTACATATTCTACGAAGATCTTTATCGGTCAAACCGCACAACAACATACGTTGTTCCCTTTGTCATTGATATGTTACTTGCCTGAGACTCGATCGTCGGTATCTTCATACCTAGTTCAATCTCGTTACCGGCAAGTCTCTTTACTCGTTCCATAATGTATCATCCCGTAACTAACTCATTAGTCACATTTCTTGCAAGGCTTATAGTAATGAGCATTACCGAGAGGGCCCAGAGACACCTCTCCGATACACGGAGTGACAAATCCTAATCTCGATCTATGCCAACACAACAAACACCTTCGGAGACACCTGTAGAACATCTTTATAATCACCCAGTTACATTGTGATGTTTGATAGCACACAAGGTGTTCCTCCGGTATTTGGGAGTTGCATAATCTCATAGTCAGAGGAACATGTATAAGTCATGAAGAAAGCAATAGAAATAAAACTTAACGATCATTATGCTAAGCTAACGGATGGGTCTTGTCCATCACATCATTCTCTAATGATGTGATCCCATTCATCAAATGACAACACATGTCTATGGTCAGGAAACATAAACATCTTTGATTAACGAGCTAGTCAAGTAGAGGCATACTAGGGACACTTTGTTTTGTCTATGTATTCACACATGTACTAAGTTTCCGGTTAGTACAATTCTAGCATGAATAATAAACATTTATCATGATATAAGGAAATATAAATAACAACTTTATTATTGCCTCTAGGGCATATTTCCTTCACTTGATCTATTTACCTTTTGTAGGGGATGAGAGTTACATGAGGATATTGATGTACATGAGCATTCAGGCAAAGGTTCCAAGGTGCTTAACTACTTCTATGTATGTGAACACTCAAGCACAAGTTCAAATGTACTTAAGTACTGCTATTTTGTGATAGCTCAAAATATTTTTTGTCTAGTCCTTAGTTCGCTAAGTAGTTAGTGAAACTTCCAGCTTGAATGCCAATCAATCTCTTTCCCAATGCTCAAAGATAGAAGCTTAATGAACTAGAATCTTAGCACTTATTTCATGAAGATAATTGCTTTAATTGATAAAAGAATGCCTACTTTGGACCAATAGGATCTTCTCCTACTTGAATTCCAACCAATCTCTTTCCCAATAGGAATTCCTAATCCCTAAAGACAAGCAAGATAGCGAAACAGAAAGCTGTCAAGCAAGTCAAAGCCCATATTTTATTAGTTTCCCAGAGAGACATTGCCAAATTCAGTTCACACAAAGTCGGCACCACCTCCCTGCGCGCGAACAGCTGAGCACGTCGCGGTCGCCACCGGTACAACTCAGCACCATGCCGCCAAGTACCACCAGCATACACAGCTTGAAGTCTCTGGAAGATCTGTCATGCGTAGCACCTGTCGGTCAGGCATGATTTGACATATCCACTGAAGCTCCGTGCAAGACAAAGCCGCTCCACCTCCTACCTCTAACTTCCAGCGCTGCTGCACAAACGATGCTCCCAAGAGAGGAATGACACCGCAGTGCCGCCATCGTCCGATCTGGATTACCAGATCTTAGGGTTTCCCTCAAAGCAGCCTGAGTGAGTCGACAGAAGTTACACGACGATGCCTTCATGAAGGTAACGACGCAAGACACCGCCATCGGCTCAGTTTTCACCAGCAACTCTGTTTCCCCAACTCGCAGCTGGGACTAGATGACGGATCTGGAGATCCGACCACCCAGCCTCAGGTCGACCATCTCCGGCGTAGGAGGTGGCCACCACCGCCACGCCCAGGGCCGCAGCCCCCGACGTCCTCGAGTTGCAGGTCGATCCCAGAGACAGCAAGCCATTGACGGAATAGTACACATGGTCAGCCCGCCGAAGCCCATCTGGGCCTTGATTGAGCGTCGTCGTGGACCTACCGCCGAACGCCGCCACCGCTGCCCCGCACACGCTGCCGTAGATCCGGTCATCACGGACCGTTGCTGTCCTGATCGAAGCACAGGCTGAGGAAAAACACAGCCGCCGCTGCAGCACACAGGCTTTGCTTGCGACACCCCCGGCGGCGGCGGGGGAAGGAGGCGCTAGAGGGAACATGAGAAGGTGGCCAGTGGGGGCGCTCCGGTGCGGCGCGGCGGCGCCGCACAAGAGCAAGGTTACGTGTGCCAGACTTGCTAGGAGATAAGATATGCGTCTTTGACACGTTAATCTAGTAATAGGTATATATAACAACTTGAAGACAAAAAAATTCTGAATAAAATGGGCATGACTGCATGAATTGAATTATAACATAAATCAATATAAGAAATGAACATAGTGTGCTTCAACTAACATGAAAAGGGGAATAACAAATCAAGTTCATTTGAAACAAAACTAGAATAAAATTAAGGTGAAGGTTTAGGAATTGTATTTCCATTACCTTCGAACCCAAGGTTTGGATTCAGAGTTCTTTGTTAGTTTAAAAAAAGTGGAAACCTCATAGGAGAGAAACACCAGAATAATTGGTAGGTTTAGAATCAATGTTTTAGTTCTACTTGAAGAATCAACATCAGAAACTTCCAGTTAGTTATAACAAAATTGTGATCCATAAAGACAGAATTAGAAACTATCATTAGTTACATTAGCATCTACCACTGTGAACAAAAAATAGGAAAGATAAAGAGTTGAACAACAGGTAGAACCAAACAAGAAACAAGATTTCGGAATGAATAGAGAATTAGAATAGTGGAATAGCTCTGAAATTGTCGTGTTAATCTATCGTACTCCATTTTGAAAGATTCCACATACTTCACTCACACTATCAACAAAGACTACAAGACGGAAAAAGAAAAACAAAATGAAATAAGAACATCACAATAGACATGAAACATACAAGATGACTGAAGAAGAAGAAGAACTATCTAGCCAAGGAGGAAGAGGGTGAACAAGAAGCTAGAAATATCTGCCCAGTGACTTCTAGATTTAAGTTAAATGTGGTTAATATATATGAATTATTTGTCCATGATGTGCCTGTATACTAGATGTACCCTTCCAATTGTTAGTTTGTCTCATTTGACCTTTTTTTTATCTCAAATCCCATTGGAACGAACATCTGCTTCAGATCTTCAAAACATATGTACGGCGTCCCTAGGTCCCGAATTGGTTTTCTCAAGAGAAGTGTTCATCTTTCATTAGAATGAAATGCACTTTGGGCCAAAGAAAAGAAATTCTTATCAATGACTCGAGCGGACGCCATATGCCCTCGTTGTTGTAAGTAGCCAACCATCTCTCAGAAGTCACCATCACTTCTGTATGTGTCGAACATAATCCTAATTGGGGGAGGGGGTAAGGTGTATGTTTCAAGGTTTGAATATTTTTTGGAACTTATTTTTGTCTGATTTGATCTTTTTTATTTATTTTATGATATTTTGTCCAACGCCAGCAAGAATAAAAGATAGGATGGACGAAGAGGTTGCACAATGTAAGTATTTTTTTAATTTTTTTAGTTGTCTCTTCAATTTTTTACTTATATCTATGAACTCAACTATAGTAAGGTACCTGGTGATGTAAAAACATAATCATACCCTATGTGTACAAAAGATTATGTGGGGACATAGGATCCATGTATCTCTCCACAAAACCCCCTTATAAACCATTCTGACTAGTGGAGATACATGGATCGAAAGTGACTTGAAAAAAAATACTAGACAATTTATCGTTAGTCGTGTTTTGGACTAAATAATCGTGTTGTTTTCATCATTAACCCAAAAGGCTGACAAGTCATCTTGTGTTTAAATGTTGTTCCGGTCAATCACTTTCGCATAAATACTACCTCCGTCCTTGTTTATTAGTCTCCCTCCTATTTAGGGTCATATGATGACCATAATTTTAACTAATAAGATGTAAGTTATACATAGCAAAAGTAATATCATCTAAATCTATATTCAAATACAAATCCAACGATATAATTTTTTATGACATCCATTAACATTTTATTAGTTAAATTCATGAACAAAATTTAGGACAAAATATGAAGGGGCCAATAAACCAGGACGGAGGTATAGTATCGGTTATGTTATGCGCCCAGACCACATTATACACTGCTGATGTATGTGACATTGTGGGTTGGTCACACGTTGTCTAGGCCTTGCTGGATTGGGTCCATTTTTTCTCGCTAATAGTGGTCACAAAACATACACATTGTATTCAAATGCAGACACGAACATATGCTACAATGTATACAAATTGGGTTGTTTGAAAAAGAGATAGCAAATGAGAATAAATTTGATGACATATTAATGGGCAGTACTCCGCGTCAGTCGACCGGCGCCGGAGTCTGGCCGGTCGCCGTGCTGCTGTCCGATCTGCCTATGAATAGCCGTTCGATTGAAGTATTCCCTTCGTAGCACGGGAGAAAAAGTCAACCCCCACCCCTGCGTCTCTCGCCAAGCCGAGGTCATCGTCGCTCGCAGCTCCGTCGCGCGGTGTCACAGCGCCACCACGCATTAGGCTCTGCCGCGTTTCCTTGTCGCTCGTAGCAGCCCGGTTCGGCCACGGTCACAACGCCCACGCACACCAATTTTTCTTTTTTTTTTTTGAAATCCCAACAACACCAACCGCGCACCAAAACACGACCGATCCTTCTAGTTCATAATGATTTATCAAACTATAAAAAAACAAAAAAAATGCATACTGCATAGTTACATTCCAAAATCATAACACGTTAAATTCAGATTTAAATATGAATACAGAAGATAATTATCAGGCGGAAGACAAAACAATCAAAATATCTTATCGCGTGCTGTTCCAATCCGTCAGCCTTCTCCCTCCCGGGACGATGATTCTCCTAGGGGAGCTGGCCGTGGGGCGGGGGCAGACCTCGCCGTAGTGGTGGCTCCGAGCCCGTGCACCCGACCAAATGAGGTGGATACCCGTGCCGCTCTCCCAGGCCCAGTAGCTGCCACGCCAGATGATCCAATGGATTCGCCAGCGGCGGCCGCGAAGGTAGGAAGAGCACACTAAGCTATCCAAACATGAGTGAATCATCTTGTTCTGTTACAGTTTTTTGTTTACAAACCAGTTACAGATGAAATGAACGGCCAATGCAGGAGTATATGATTTGTGCAAGATTATCAATTTCTGCGAGCTATCAAGTTGCTCAAGACAAAGTCATCTCCACTCCAAGGCCCGATTAACAACATTTCTTACTGAGAGAACAGACATGGAATTGCTACTCAAAGACAGTTGCAGACTCTGAACTTCTTCAGATAGTCACTTTGGCTGCTAGAGCCTGGCCGAGTATGTCGAGGGCCTGGTGCTGCGCATCCACTGCTTGAAGGAGCCTCTCGGCCACTGCAAGGGCACACACCGAGCAGCCTTCAGACACCTGCGTCACCATGGACGATGTACCATTACAATCAATGATAATCGGTGATGTCAGGAAAGGGGTTCCTGATGCTGCTTAAATTAAAGAATATCCTCTCAGTACCTTAGTGTTGAAGACGAATATGCGGTGATCGTCAACAATCTTTCCAACCACGCTGACGATCTCAAGATGGAGCTCGTCGAGGACCTTCGCGGCATGAGGCAGGGAATTGGCGTTCTTCCATTCAGTGAGCTGGACGTTTACTGCATTTTCCACTACGTGGACATCAACATGGCACTCCTTGGACCCCCTCTGCACCCAGGAGCTCCTTATGGCCCAATCGAGCTGATTGTCTTGCTCATCCCTCACTGGCCTCGTCGATGAGCTTTCGCCATCGGAAGCTGCCTCTCCGTCCATCTTTATCATCTTTTTCCTATTAGTCCCATGCCACTTCCGTTCTACTAGGATCTTCAGTTCCTTCACCGTCCGGTTCAGCTCATGTATGTATTCAATGGCCTCCTCTACATTTGAGACCCTGTCGTTCTAGTAAAAAGTTCTGTAGCGCATTAATGCCATATCAAACTTATATGAGCACCCCACAAAAAAGTACAAGGAAGATTTTCATTATTCTGTCACGAGTACATATCTAGTGGAAACATATATTCAGTGAAAACATAGAAACTTTATCTTGGGCCGTTGGATAGAGAATGTGTGTTGTTGGATGAAAAGCTGTACAAATTGCAAATAGAACCCCACAACCATCCTGTACGGCTGGACCTCGGTGCAGAATAATCCTGATGGAGGCTAAGCCATCCCGTTCAGCTAATTAGGCTAGTGGAGACGGCAAAGTCCTGTTCAAACGTGCATGTGTCCTGTTCAAACCTAATGTAAGAAAAAAAAAGTCTTGTTCAAACATGCCTGCATATTTGAACGCAGAATATTTGTCTTTTGATGATTCTTTTGCTGCCTCTGACTCAAACATGCCTACATATTTGGACAGCCAAGATTTTGATAGAACTGCAACTGTCCTGTTTGCAGTATCATGTATTCATTCCTGTGCATACTTCTCCTTTTTGGGCAGAGTATTGTTGGACAGGCTTCTAATTCTGCTAGCATTGAGGGGCTATGTGCAAAATATCAATGCTGCCAGCAGGTGTTTTAATGCAAATAGCACGTAGCAGTTCTGTATGGATCTAGTCCATATATATAGGATCCAATGGCCTGCACTTAGGTTTCCAAGCTTCCACTGAAGATGTGGTTTTCACATGATATTGTCTCATTCTGTCACGCTGTTTGTTCACTTTTTCTTTGACTACATCAAAAAAGTCCTATCTAATTGATTAAGATCTACTCCCCCCGTTCCAAATTACTCGTCGTGGTTTTAGTTCAAATTTGAACTAAAACCACGACAAGTAATTTGGAACGGAGGGAGTACATCACTAGAGATGTGGGTATTTCTGTTGGAGAGTAATGCAAAGAGGATGATTACATTGTCTTATGAACAAATCCAAGTACATATGGTTACTAAAAATCAAAATAACATGATATATCAATTTTTTTATCGCTTCCCATGATTAAATAAACGACAAAGCTAATTTCCAGTCGGCTGGATTTTTGCAACAGATCGAACGCTCTGGATGCCATCCGTTATAGATTGTACGACCATCGCGCACTTAAACATGTAGTTCACTAATATTTACAAGCCTTGCCATCGCCTAGTGAAAAAACCGCTTCGTCCGTCTCTCTTCTTCGAATCCCCACACAGCGTCCTCCCAACCCGGCCGCCGCGGAAGAAGCCGCCGCCGTCCGAGCACTCTTCGAAAGCCTCCTCCAGGAGCACGACCATCCCGTCCGCCTGGCCGGCCCGCTCCCCGTCTCCCCCCACGCTCCCCACCACCGGCGCTGAGACCGAGTCATCCGGCGACGACGAGATCGCATCTGAATCCGGCGACTCCTCCCGCCCCGCGCGCACCCGCCGCGACCTGAGGTGAGTGTGTGAGTGGTTTTCGATGCACTATCTCTCTCCATATTTTCTTCGATCCGGTGCTAGCTGATCTGATCTCGACGGTTGTCTCTGTTGTTGTCCGCGAGGGGCCGGGCGAGTGGGGTGCGCAGTGGACCGAGTTCGTTTCGTGGGAGCCCAGGGCGTTCGTCTACCACAAGTTCCTGGTAGTCACTAATGCTTCCCATCTTGCCCCTCTTCAACATTCAAAATCACTGCTGCTGGCATGGTTTATTCGTTCCTGTACCTGCTCCCGCATGCACATTGTTATGCCTATGTAAAGACTAGATTATTGTAGGCTCCATCTCGTATCATCTCAAATTTTGGGTGAATTATGTGTGTGTGTTTTGGTGAAATGCGGGCCGGCTTTCTGAATTGCACTTTTGTCTAGAAATGAGACGGCGCTGGACTATCACTTGGTAGAAATGAGTTTGACAGTGATTAATGGAAACATGTTGTTTTTGCTGCACTTCTGTTTTTTGTATTTTGGGATCTTGGCTGGACTGCATGCCATTGCCTCCGGGAAAGGAAAGATTGTAGTGATATTTTTACTGGCTTTAGTTCTACATTTACTGGAGCTCATGTATGGTCGGTTATTACCTGATCTATTATGGAAGAATGGGAATTAGACAGTGTGAACAAGTACTTGTCAAATCTTGGCAGCCATGTCTTGCTCGACATACTTGTAGCCCACGCCCTTGGCGTCCAGCGCCATGCGCACACGTGCAATGAACGGGCTCAGCCATAGGCCCAACAGCTTCACGTCTCCTTCGACACTCGCCATTGTTGTCGTTTGTTTCCTCCCTTCTCTCCTTGTTGATCTCCTGCTCCTGGTCCTCTTCCAGTCGGACTAATAGCTTCGCCTTTTTGCTGGTGGTTAACTACTTTTATATTGCTTCAGTACTGTTAACGCGCATCATCTTGTGAGCTGCTCCCTCCATCCCATAATGTAAGACTTTTTGACTCTAGTGTAGTGTCAAAAAATGTCTTACATTATGAGACAGAGGGAGTAGGTTGCAACTGGTAACTACTCGAAATTTTCTCCATGGAATTTCTTGGACAAGGGTGATTGTTGTTTGACACTTGTCTCCTCCATATGTTTCTGGCACACTCCTGACTTGACTCTCAAATCTGAAGCTTAAACATGTTGCTACTAGTTTCAGACTTTTGTCAAAGCAGGATAATGGACTTGAAGTGATTGCAGATTTCTTAGCAAGATCAGACAGACAAAAAGAAAGGTTCAGACAAGATACAACATGGGTGTCAAGGTGCGCATAGGTGCATTCACAAAGAGAATTCTGAAGCTTCATGGCGTGCCCCACCAGACCACGTTGTCGACGAGTGCGTCCGTCACCACTCCCTCTGCCATCATGGCTCACATTTTTTGTTCTACAACAGTTGATGTAGCGTCTTTCATTGAATCTTCCACTGTTCAGATTACCAACACGACTCTTATGTAATTATCATGGTGCTAATTCTATAGTTATTAGGGTGCTAATGATATATTTATCACACTTGCTTATGGTAAAATTACCATGTTGAATTTTTCAATGGAGACATATATGTTTTTAACAGGTGTATGATGGTCTGTGGTAACTTACACTTGGGAAAAATTATTGAGACATACCTCGATATCTTCTGTGTAAATATCATGGTAACTTACGCACCATAGAAATGATAACTTACATACAATACTGTAGTAAATTTTGACACTGAAAACATCCCTCCCGTAACTTCCAAATAAATAACCTGGCAATACACGCATCATAGAACTTGATCACTCACGCATAAATACCCGTGTAAAAATACCCCCCGATAATTTCCTGATAACTTTGAGGGAAGTGGTGTTAATGAAATATCCCCAGTTACTCTGATGTGAACAACATGATAACTCAGACATCAAAGACCCGATAACTTATGCACCCTAGTCCTGGTAACTTTGGCGAGAAGGGGTGCTGAAATATACCCCCAATAATTTACGCACCGCAAACATCATAACTTTTCCCTCCGCCGGAGGGAGGGGTTGTGATGAAATATACTCTCGATAACTTCTGTGTAAATATGATGATAGTTTACCCATCACTATCCTGATAACTTTTATGCAAATAACATGATAACTCATACATCGTAGACATGATAAATTATGTACCCAGTCCTGATAACTTTGTCGGTGGGGGTAGGGATGGGGGGAGTCGTTGAAACATACCACGGTAAATTCCATGCAAATAACATGATAAATCACACATCGTAGACATGATAAATTATGTACCCAGTTCTGGTAACTTTGTCGGTGGGGGTAGGGGTGGGAGGAGTTGTTGAACCATACCACGATAACTGCAAATAACATGATAACTCACACATCACAGACTTGATAACTTATGTAC
>NC_057798.1:665133225-665134956 GCF_018294505.1 Triticum aestivum | reverse complement strand
CTGTGTAAATAACATGGTAATAGAAACATACAAAATTGATAACTCCCATACAAACGCCACTGTAACTTTTGACCTGAAACTTTTTTGTTGAAAAACATACACCCGATAATTTCTGTGTAAATAACATGATGATGTATCATCACAGACTTGATAACTAATATTTTACGTTTAAACACCATGGTGTCTTTTATTCAAGGGAAAAAAGTTTTTGAAACATTTTACAGGTAATTTCTATGTTAAATTACTATACTTTCCCATGCTTTTAACGTTCTCGTACTGTAGTTACCAGCCTTACCATGGTATAGTTATCATGTTACTCAGACCATAGTTATCACGCTGGTCATTGCCAAAGCTACCAAGCCAAACTTTATTTTTTCTTTTGATATGGCAGAAATAAGAAAGGTTCAAATAACATTGTCATTCTACAATAGACAACAACAAAAGGTGGCTTAGTTGGTTATTAGGCTCAATAGGTATCACATAGACTTGGGTTCGAATCCTCTTTCAAGCACTTTTATTTTCTTTTCATATTATGCAGCGAAAAACCAGAAAAAACCACTAGCAATTTTACTACGGCTTTTGAGAGAAGAAAAAAAATCAGTGAAAGCAGGAAAAACGACGCAGCGGGACAAGCGGAATGATCGATCGAAGATCGTGCGGATCTGTTGCTAACCACCAATCGACTGGTGGTTAGCACAGTTTCCTTAAATGGGCTAGCTAATTGCTATCGAGGTGTGTGTGCCACATACATTTAAGGCTATAAGTAGCGCCTTAAGCGCTGAATCGGACCTGGCCACCCACATGCGAAATGTAGTGTTTGCTTTTTGTCAAAAAGGTAGTGTTCAGTTACTGCAGGTCGGTTGGAGCAGGCATATTAAAGGTTGTCAGAATCGCGATTTTGATTCGGATCAGATCTTCGATGAGGATCACAATAGAATCTTAACTATCAGGATCGTAGAACTGTAGATTCTATGAATTAAAATCGTAGAATTGGATGGGTTAGTTTGGATCGTAAAGTGCTAACCACCAGTCGATTTCAAGCACTTTTATTTTCTTTTCATATTACTAGTAAGCATGCACGTGCAACGCACGTCTATATAAATATTACAACCAGATTTGTGAGGCTATTTGTGGAGGTTCGTGCTCAAAGAAGATAAGGCAGACGTGTCAGTCATGGAAGTTTGTTCTCGAGGAAGAAAAGGCCCCCATGTCCCTTGCTCGAGTGACATGAGTGGCGACCCTAGCGCCCCCCTTCCTTCCCTCCTATCTTCCTCGTTTTCCTTCCCTCTATCTTCCTCGTTGTCATTGGAGGAAACTGTTGGGCAAATTGGTGTATGTGGTGAATTTGATATGTCGTAAAACATAGTAAGGGCCAACATGTAATGTGGATCAACATTTTACAACGTGTGGTACAATCTCTCTGTTTCATATAACAAAACCTGATAAGTCTGTTCGGTTGTAAACATGAAGATGCTTTCAAGACACTCTCCATTGGCACCATTTTCTTCAAATGCTTGGTGATAACCAGCAAGGTTTATCCCTTCCAACCGTAACCCCACACCCCACATCCTGCAAGTGAACAACTACTTTATCAAGACAACAAAGAGTATTTTGAATTATAAGCAGCAATCTAGAGCTTGCACTATTATAATTCTCTTGCTTGAAAATGATCTATGTTGATCTAAGTGAAGAAAGAAAATAGAATAGCTCGTTTGAATAAAAATAGCAGAG
>NC_057798.1:665131061-665132462 GCF_018294505.1 Triticum aestivum | reverse complement strand
AAATAAAGATTTTCAGTTCAGTTGTTGATCTCGATTCTCGACAGGTGAGTATGATACTTGTATTAACACTTGAATGGCACCTATTTGTTTAATGTAAGGATAAACACACTTTACTTCTCCAACCATATCACTCGATAGAGTAAGAAAAGAAAAAAGCAAAAAATACAGTACACTCAGTAGAAAGTAGTGAAAAAAAGCTGGTACAAAACCTTGTGAATTACAGTAGCTTCACAGTCGTAGCCATAAGAGAACGGAGGGAGTAGATGGCCACACGGACGAAAAAACAACAAACACCAGCAGCACTACAACCCAAATCTGAGCCAAACCGGGCCACCTGAGGGCCATGCGGCAAGAGATCACCTATGAGATAAACACGATGGTTGACAAATATGCATATTGGTAATGAAAATCATGACATGGCATCAGGCAAATCAACGCATATAAATTGGGCAGCTTGCTTTCATAATGATGTTTGACTCTACTTATAAATGGAGAACTACCATTCATTGAGGTGTACATATCAAGCTATAGCATGATTTTAGTTAAACCGAAGACGACGAATTTTGCCTCACGTGAACAAGCATCCCTTAGTAGCGATACTCATCATAGATGCCGCCACATAGCCCAGCTCACAAAGAGCTGCAAGATGGAAAAAATAATGGATTAGTTATGGTACTCAACAATCCTTGACTCAAATAAAATATATAGTTCACACCTTATTATCCATTGCTCCATAAATCAGGCTACGCACACAATTTCAGTTTACACAAACCCATATACATCAACGGATTAATCAAACTTCACTAATAGGCAGAATATCTAAATAGCAAGGTATTACTCCCTCCGTTCAGAATTACTTGTCGCAGAAATGGATGTATCTAGACGTATATTAGATCTAGATACATCCACTTCCGAGACAAGTAATTCCGAACGGA
The DNA here is from genome assembly GCF_018294505.1 of Triticum aestivum. Taxonomy (NCBI): domain Eukaryota; kingdom Viridiplantae; phylum Streptophyta; class Magnoliopsida; order Poales; family Poaceae; genus Triticum; species Triticum aestivum. The sequence goes on along the minus strand of NC_057798.1, from coordinate 665,131,527 downwards.
GGGAGTATGTGTGAACCATAGCACACATCCTGTAATTCAGTCTTTAAAGATGCATCGAATCAGTCTAAACTTTTAAGTACACAGCCTTATAAAATTTCAGTTCTAATATCATTTACATTTGTTCACGAGGAAAACACATCAAAAGCAGTTTATAAGTACCTATCAGATTTACACCAAGTGGTTAAGTGGATATAACAAAATTCCGAATTATATAAGTTGTCACCTGCCACTTGCATTGCAAACTTTTTGCCGACATCCAAAACGTACAGGCATCAGCTAGAGCAAGAACTTACAAGAAGCAGGTACAACAAGCAGCGCCAGTAGAAACAGAGCAAGCAGCGCTGCCTAGCCACCTCGCCGCCTCCAAGCTAGACTCGAGGCCAGTGCACACACGCGCACTGCATCTGCCGACGGGGCAAAGCAAAGCACGGTGCAGAATTGCACTGACCACCGTCGCTGAAACGGG
>NC_057798.1:665129748-665131051 GCF_018294505.1 Triticum aestivum | reverse complement strand
GGGGGGGGGTCAAATTAGGCATTTCAATTAAAGAGTTACCACACCTTTCTCATTAGAAGCTATATCTCTTGATTCAGTATCACCACCGAGGCATCCATCGTTTATACCAAATTTTTTGTAGTACCTACGAATAATGTAAACATAATTTTGCTAGAGAGTTGGAGGGCTTAATGCGATATCTCAAATGCCACAATACCTAGCCCTGAACCTAGCAAAGAGGAGACAAAGAAGGCATCACACACTCAGAACCTCCTCCATTACACCACGTGTGCATTTTTAAAGAAACTCATGTGTGTGAAATATAGGAGTGTGCAAGTTTTAAGGGGAGTGTGCAAGTTTTAAGGGCAGAACTGGCACCAGCATGTTTGATTCAAACTTGGAAAACAATAAAACTTAGCCTACAATGGACACCATCAAACAATTTCCAGAAAGGACAGTTAGAATTGTTTTTCATCTTCACTATTACAGGAACAATGATTCCGAACTGAGGAGGTGGAGGGAGAGGGATTTGCATTACCATAATCTAAAGCCTAGCGCGATATGGCAGAGGAATGATTGAAAGTCATGGATCGAGGATAATCCTAATCCACTGTCAGTAGAATGTAGTGTACTATAGAAAGCCCAAACTTACTGAGGCAAATCGCCTAAAGGCAAATGAAACTCACCATGGGATGGAAGTTCCTCATCATTTGCCGACCTACGGCGAGGGAGGAGTGAGCAGATGGCGGCGTGTTCATACTTGTGGTGCATCCAATTCTGTGGTGAGCAGTTATGTTTGGCACGCTGATGAATGACACAAATTGTGGTGGTGACCATCCAGCTAGGTCCGTGGACGTCAGACCAAGACATTGAAGCCCTCGTCCACCTGACAACATAACAAATAAAGATTTTCAGTTCAGTTGTTGATCTCGATTCTCGACAGGTGAGTATGATACTTGTATTAACACTTGAATGGCACCTATTTGTTTAATGTAAGGATAAACACACTTTACTTCTCCAACCATATCACTCGATAGAGTAAGAAAAGAAAAAAGCAAAAAATACAGTACACTCAGTAGAAAGTAGTGAAAAAAAGCTGGTACAAAACCTTGTGAATTACAGTAGCTTCACAGTCGTAGCCATAAGAGAACGGAGGGAGTAGATGGCCACACGGACGAAAAAACAACAAACACCAGCAGCACTACAACCCAAATCTGAGCCAAACCGGGCCACCTGAGGGCCATGCGGCAAGAGATCACCTATGAGATAAACACGATGGTTGACAAATATGCATATTGGTAATGAAAATCATGACATGGCATCA
>NC_057798.1:665128406-665129169 GCF_018294505.1 Triticum aestivum | reverse complement strand
TACAGGCATCAGCTAGAGCAAGAACTTACAAGAAGCAGGTACAACAAGCAGCGCCAGTAGAAACAGAGCAAGCAGCGCTGCCTAGCCACCTCGCCGCCTCCAAGCTAGACTCGAGGCCAGTGCACACACGCGCACTGCATCTGCCGACGGGGCAAAGCAAAGCACGGTGCAGAATTGCACTGACCACCGTCGCTGAAACGGGGACCTGACGTAGTAGGCAGCCGGACGCCAGGGTAAAGAGCGGATAAGCAGTGTCCGGGATGTCACAGCCGGCGGGGAGAGAGTCATGGGGGAGGGGCGGACGTCGATTTGCAGAGGAACAGCGAGCCCGCGACGATGTCTTGGTAAACAGAGCTTGGGCGGCGGATTCCGCATGCTCGTCAACGGCATGTGCGGCTCCGTCGGGTTGTATGCCTAAGGGTTCAGCGACGGGCGTTCACGGCGGGATGACGCGGCGTCCGACAACCGCGGGGAAGATGGGGCGTTTGGGTTGGAGGGTGGGCGCGATCTGGGCGATGACGATGTGCATGGGGCGAGGGCCAAGAGGAGGAGCGGCGGCGGAGGGTCAGGCGGCAGCGCGGACTGGGATTGGGGGTGAGAAATTTCATCCGCTCAGCCTCGTCAATCAGGTCGGCAGCCACGCGCTTGATGGGGGAGGGAGGCGTCGGCGTACCTGCGGTAGCAGAGGAGGAGAGGCAGGCGCGCGACGGGCGGCGGCTCCGCGGCTCCGGCTCTCCCATGGCGAAGGGCGGCGACCTGGGGC